>NW_019396099.1:112092-222718 GCF_000591075.1 Eurytemora carolleeae | reverse complement strand
CAAATTGCGCCCCCCCCCCCCAGCGTATCCTGGTTTTCAAGTACCCCAGCGGGGATAGGGTTAACGAATGGTTGATTGTTTGTTATGTAAGACTTCGAAGATGATCTACAAAACGGATGAGAACATTCCCCATCTCTATTTACATACCTCATTTTCTCTTTTTGCATAAATCCGCTAATCATTTTATAAAGAAATCAGAGACCAGAATTGAAAATAATAAATTTTAAGATAAAAATAGATTGATATTTTCACATTAGTTTAGCTCAAACTAAAGATACTGCTGTGAATAAAAAAAATGACACTTTATAAATGGAGGGTCAATTTAAATAACTTTAATAATCTTATAAAAATATTACTTTTCAGATCAAATAAAATTTGAATCATGGCAACTCTTCATTTAGGGTTTAAAAACAGGGAGCAGGGAGGAGGGGGAACATTATATTTAGAGGTATTTTTCATAAAAACAAAATTAAATTGTAAAAAATCTTATTTAGAAATGAGATAAAAAAATTTAAATATAGAAAATTTTATTTCAAATTGAGATAAAAATGAATAAAAATTTTATTTAGAAATGAAATGAAAAAGATGAAAATATAAAAAAAATCTTATATAGAAATGAAATGAAAAAAAAATGAAAATACAAATCAATGAAATTTATAGGCTTTTAGGGCCCTTCGCGGTTTTAGTAATATTTTTTCGCGTATTTTTAAAATATTCAAAAAAACAAAACTTTTAGACACACATTTTATAATTTTGAGCATCCATTTACATGGGGTCATGTGCACACAAAGTTTGGGCCCGATTGGTTAAGCCGTTTTGACGTTTATTGTAGATAACTCAAAACGTATTGGAATGAGGCTGTTCAAATTTGTTGACTTTTCTAACTTACACAACCCCTTAACTTTAGGCTGAAAGCAGGGCTTTTATGTCTACTGCCTAAGTTTATCAGGCATAATGCCTGAATGCCCTATTAAACCTTTAATTGACTTTTTATTGCTTTTTGGAAAGCCTTAAACAAAGGAAAGCAAAATGTTATAGATTTGTATAACAATAAGGAAGTAGAATGACGTCCTCAGAATTGGAATTAAAGTAATTTGGAGATGATTAATTCATTATACTGGCCTTCTATTCTGTGTTTCCTGGGTAAACTGCTTAAAATAAATAAATTAAATATATCCTTGAGTTGTCCAGTATAAAAAACTATTGACAATATTCATAAGTGAATGCTAAGATAACAGTATAAAGATCAGTATCAAATTGTAGATGGAAATAATTTTAATTTTTTAATCCACTTTCTAGGTCACTTGAAACCTCAACCATCATCAACATCGCTAAAGGTTAAATTTTATTTCTAGATACTGAACAAATTTACTTGCAAACAGTTATGACCAAAAATTAAATAGGCCCCTTTTTAATCGAAACCACCATTTGAGACCGCTGTGTAGCTTTTTAGTTCTGAAATGTTCCCAGAGGTTGAACCTTTTGTGTGGAGTATCCTTAATCTCGAACGCTCGATCTCAATTCTCAATATGCAGTATTCAATTTGGAAATTTTTCAAGTTTTAAAGATTAATGCTTGATTGCTTAGTTCTAGTTATCCCACGGGATATAGTCCAGAAATTAAGTTAAGCTGGTAACTTTTGTATTGGTTAAACTCTTAACCTGATTCCATTGATCTTGATATCCAATATGTGCACTTTTAATTTGAGAATCAATTCTTCAACTTTTCATTCTCCATGTGCAGGATATCGAAAACAGATTAAATCAATTTGAAGGTTACCAAAAGATAGAGATAAAACATTGATTTTGATATTCACAATACAAGGGTTCCCGCCATTTTTACAGAAAATGGAAAAGGTCACCAAATTTCCCCATCCCATTCCCGGCCGTTTATGGTTTTTACGCAAAAACGACCAATACAGGCATTTAAAAAGACCTAGGATTATTTTGGAAATACCATCTTTCCCCAGAGCCCGCGATTTAAAAACTTCGGCCAGAGCCATAATTCATAAAATCCAACTTTAGACCCAAATCTGACGACAGCTTGTGTCACTTGATTGACAGCTGCAAGATCTTCGGCTAGAGCCATAATTCATAAAATCCAACTTTAGACCCAAATCTGACGACAGCTTGTGTCACTTGATTGACAGCTGCAACATCTTCGGCTCGACTTACAGAATTAGGCCCAATGAAGATAAAACCGACCTTGAACCCACGAATTAAACACTTCGGCTCGAGCCGTAATTCCTTAGATTAACCCGACTTTAAGACCCAATCTCCAACCCAACTCTGACGACAGTTTGAGTCAGGAGATTGACAGCTGCAATATCTTCAATTCGACTTAAGGAGTTAAGCCCAATGAAATCAAAAACCGACCTGTATCCACCATACTAAACACCTTCACTCACTCTCCTCTAAACTCTACAATTTCTTCGGTCAGTACTGCCAATCACTGCAGTACATACCGAAAGCTTAGTTGAGGGTGCACTTTAAATAATGACGCTGTTGCATTTCAAGGGAATATTTCATTTAGATATATTGCACACTGTGTGAAATAAATATAGCTACTGTTGACATATCGCAAAACATATTGAAGGAATCAACAAGCATTATTTTGAAAGGAAGCATTATTTAGGCAGAAGCCAAAGGAAGTTACGTGTATATGCTGCGTTGAATTACAACATAGAGAGATCCTGTTCCAGCCTCGGCGTTCGGACCCTAGCCTGTCCTAGCCTCGGCGCTCGGCCCCCTTGCCTGTCCTATCCGCAGTGCTCGGACCAGAAAGTGTCTTAACCCGACCTGAACCCTAAAATATATACTCTCTCTTCTTGTAATTCAACGCGGCAAGTGCACTTCACTTCCTTGGGCAACTGCCCTATTATTATACTACCCAGAGTGTGCGATATATGATATATCTAACTGTAATTTTTCCGTTGAATATTAAAGATATATCTTTTGGAGTAATTGCGGGCTTTTTTTCAGAAAAGAATAATCAAAAATACAGGATGCGATATAACCTCGTTGGATATATCTAACTGAAATATTGTCTTAGAATATTATAAATATATCTATTGGAGCAAAAGCGGTTTATCTTCATCAGAAGAATGATAAATAATAAGAAACTAACAAATTACTATTTAAGAAAGACCTAGGATTAGTAGATATGGTGCGAAGACGACGTATTTACAGAAAAATCCTGGATACTTCAGATAGTATACACCAGCAAACTCATGATACACAGATCAAGAAGAATCAAAACACTAGGGGTCAGTGGATCAACATGGAACTGAAAATAAAACTTAATTACTTTTTCATTATTGTCATTTATACCAAAATTGATCAAATTAAATGACTTGAGTATGCATGGGTCCGGTAGCTGTAAAGACGTTTCTTTGCCAAATCATTTTTATCCCAATAATTGGCTATGTATCAGGTTAACCAGATGATTAGATTCGAAGAGGGACTGTTCTCTTATTTTGTTAATTTCATGGTTAACTAATTAGCAAATTAGCTATTCATTGGATTCACCGACAAAGGGTCAAACGACCCAGGGTCAAACGACACAGGGTCAAACGACAAAGGGTCAAACGACACAGGTTCAAACGACAAAGGGTCAAAAACGCGACAAAGGGTCAAACGATACAGGGTCAAACGACAAACGGTCAAAAAATGCGACAAAGGGGCAAATTTTTTTTAAATTCTGTCAGTTAGTATTTTTTTTATTATTATTTATGCTTTGGTTAGGTACATTCTGGGCCGAGCGCTGCGGCTAGGACAGGCTAGGGGGCCGAGCGTGGCCACATGGTCAATTATATCCATTTATTTATTATTATTTAGGGTTAGGTTAGGTTAAGACACTTTCTGGGCCGAGCGCTGCGGCTAGGACAGGCTAGGGGGCCGAGCGCTGCGGCCACGGGTTAGGTTAGTTAAGACACTTTCTGGGCCGAGCGCTGCGGCTAGGACAGGCTAGGGGGCCGAGCGCTGCGGCCACTTGTTAGGTTAGTTAAGACAATTTCTGGGCCGAGCGCTGTGGCTAGGACAGGCTAGGGGGCCGAGCGCTGGGGCAACATGGTCAATTATATTGCCAACCCGACCATTATGGAAGCCAGAATCAGACTAAAGTTTTAAATCTTCAAAAAAGTTTGGCGGATTTTTGTGATTAAAATTGTGAGTTTCCTATGATTCAAATCAAAAAATATTTTTATCATTTTGACCTTTTGTCGCACTTTTGACCCTTTGTCGTTTGACCCTTTGTCGTTTGACCCTTTGTCGTTTGACCCTGTGTCGTTTGACCCTGTGTCGTTTGACCCTGGGTCGTTTGACCCTTTGTCGGTGAATCATTCATTGGTATTAGTCTTACTGTTCAAAGATATCTATGACCGGAGAAAAAGCCGATTTATTGTTTAGAATTCCAGTGGAAAGGTATGATTCCTTTGCATACACACTATTTAAACGTTTTTTTTTCAGTAACAACAGCCCAATGCAATCTAGAATCATCATATTTCAATGAAATCATGTGTCAGCCATTATATAATAATCAAGAAAAAAAAAAATTTGATTTTAGAATTAGTAAGAAATAAACGTTTTCGTGTTCAAACATGATTTAACAAATTGATACGTTTATACAAAGACGACTTTCTCTCTCGGACAAACCGGTTCCTAGATTCCAAAAATGTTTAAAATAGAAAATAGACATTCTAAAAAGTATTTTGAAAAAAGTTTAAGATATCTACAATTAACTATTAGATACTTCAATTTAATTTAATATTTGAATTTTTTTTAAATCCATGACTATGACAAAAAGCATCAAATAGTGTCTATGCAAAGGAATCATACCTTTGTGCTGGAATTCTGAATGATTAATCGGCTTTTTCTCATGCCACAATTTTCATTGAAAAGTAAGACTAATACCAATGAATATCTATAATAGGCTATTCAGTTTACCCTCAAATTACCCAAATAAGTGAACGGTCCCTTTAAAAGTCTCTCCTTAGGATCACAAATTTAAATTTTAAAATCTTTTAACTCTCTTCATAAAGTTCTATGTTTATCAATTAAACGATGTTAAAATCAAAGATGAATGTGCTGATATAAATAAAAAACTGTTCGCAGATTCGTTTAAATCTAAAACAAAAGAAGAAAATATTTATAGGGCAAAAAAGGTAACTGAAATTCACTTCTGATAATTCTTTGTAAAATAATTTTTTATTTTTATTTTTGTAAGAAATTCTGTAGAGAATTTGATGGAATCTCTGCCGTTTACCCAAATTGTGGATTCTCACGAAAAACTGTAATAGCTAACAAACTGGAAAATGCGGGAAATTTATCATCAAAATATCCTCCAGAATTAATCAGGTAGCCACTAATTCTCTTTGTTTAATGCAATATATGTTTAAAGAATCTATTGGTTGTAATTTCAAGTGACCCTTCAATTAAAGCGGGGCATGTCAGGCAAATTTAAAATTGCGCCTTCTAAAACTGTTTCTGATCAAGAACTTTTATGGAGAAACCACAATTTTCAACTTCCAAAGAGAAAACCATGCAACGCTCTTTATTTGGATCAACCAAAGCTCTATAAGGGAGTGTTCTCGAATAATGAAAATAGTTGATTTTTTATAATATGTTTTATCAGAGAGTTTGTTTTGAAAATATGCATTCCTGTTTCGAGGATTTTTTTCATAACGAAGACGACATCTTCATATTTTCCAGGAAGGTTAAAAAACCAGCGCCAGATTCAGATTTCTTTCTTGCAACTTTTTTTTTTTGCAATGGCCTAAATATTCTCAATTATAGGTCGTACATTATTTAACTTTGAGGTTTTTGTCAGGTGTAACCCAAACTTTGATTTAATCTATTGCTGACAGCATAAAGAGGCTGGCTGTGATGGGTGTTTACAAGTTTATCCTACCAGCAAGCTGGGCCCTCGCGGACCAAGTTAGATTTGATTTACACAAGGAAAAGCTTTAGGATTGATTTAGGTATATTCCTTTTTGCATTAAAATATGGTTCCATCAGCTTATGGTAATGGTCCCCGGCAGATGTTCTTCTTGTTAATGGAGAAGGGAAGGAACTGGCTCTGCATTTTCCTGTGAATGGTGGGTTACAGTATCCTCCAAATTGGTGTTTGATCATACTAGCTCCACCCTCAACTTGTAATATGTTAACTAGCAAAGCTTTAAGGAGTTCAGGCTTATATTCAACACTCTTATTTAGATAAAGGGTATTTATTCAGAACAGTGTTGACCGAACCCAATGATTTTTCAACCACGCAGTCCTAACATCTTGTAGACATCGTGATATCAATTTCATTATGATTAGATATTAATAAAGCTTGTGAGAGAAAAAAGTGTAAAGTTTTTTTTAAACCCTTTACATTGATAGGGTCACTTGAAATTATGTCTACAGCCCCTTTAGAATACAATTTTTGTTTAAGTTCTTCCCAACCTTTGGATAAAAATGAGTCCTACCACATGAATCGTCTTCCAGTATCTCCTTTTTCATCCTCCTCATCCACATCAGCTGATGATTACTTCCTTCAGGTTCAATAATCATTCTTTTATGAAAGGGATTATTCATAATTATTTTTCAAAATACATATCATACCCTAATTTTTGAATTAACAATACTTTACTAAGAAATTTTTTCTGCTTACATTATTACCCTGAGGGTAAACACTAAAATCACTAAAGCTTTGATTATTATGACCATCAGAAATATAGGTTTAATTGTAATCTTAATTCCGAAATTTGGAGTATTTATGTTTAATGGGGATACGATAGAAGATTTAAAAGGTGAACATTTTCTTGAACGAATATGTTAATAAAATTTTACAAGGAGGAGTCAGACGAGTCCTTTCATGAAAATAAGGTTTCCTCTGAACTTTTTAGAAACAGGGACAGGTCAGTTATATTTGCTTACAACCACTTTACAGGGAAGTTAGGGGATTTTAGTTTTTTAATTGGTCAAGAGAACTCGAGGTAAAAAACTATTTTTTCTTAAAGTAAAGGCTATCAAGTTCTTAGGATCGGATCGATATTTTGTTTACTAATCCCAAGGCCATAGTGGTAAATGGTAATATAGCATCTTCTTGTAGTGGTATATAATTTGGGCATTTAAAAATTAAATTGCTTTTTATTTGTTTTGAAATATTTCAAGAATGCGGTATTTTTTTTTAAAGGTGTTCTGTAAGAACCATAAATAATGTTACCAGAATCAGTATCGTCAACAAATAACAGTGAGAATTCAAAGAAAATGTTTGAAAACAATGAAAAAAGGGACTTTAAAGGGACAGTAAAGGAAAAATGAAAGGGGGTATAGGCTGAAAGCTAATCACTTTAGCTCTTGATCTCGACCCATGAAAGTCATATCTGATGTTCTTGTCTCGAGAAATTGATATAAAACTGTGTCAAATCTATACGAAAATTAATATATATACAATTTTGTATAAAAGTAGTAGGTTTAAACAGATCATATTCAGCAAATAAGCAACCAATCTGAAAACGATGATATTCCAGAGAAAGCTAATTGTAATTTAGGTTTACTTTTATATTTGTTGTTTCTATTTTCAATAGATTTCATTCATAATATTATTTATACATCCGTATTGCTTGACCAGAAATTCCACCAATGGCAGTGCAGTAAAGTGGTCACGTGATACAGGCGGAGACACGTGACCAGTATACTGCTCTGCCATTGGTGATAGTTCTGGTCACGTGATTTAAGTTTCAGATTTTACATATATGAATTTTCGTATGATTTTAACACAGTTTTATATCAGTTTCTCGAGACAGGAACATCAGATAAAACTTTCATGGGTCGCGATCAAGAGCTAAAGTGATTAGCTTTCAGCCTATACCCCCTTTCATTTTTCCTTTACTGTCCCTTTAAGGCATAACTTTAAGTGACCCTCCAGGCTCCATGCAATGTCATAGCAATGCCCGATTAACAACAGTAAACTTGAAACCTTGATGAGTGGAAGATAACGTCGTTTTTCTAACAAGAAAAGTGTTTTTAATTTTGTGAATTTATCTGTATAGTAGAAATGAGTAATTGTCACTTTTGCATGCAAAGAACCCACAAATGAAAAGGAAAAGTTTAAATAAACAAAAGCGTGCATATTTATTTTATACCTGATCAGACAAAGCGTTTAAGACCGGGTACCGTTGTAAATCGGGCATTGCCATCTTTGCATCGAGGTGACTAAAAATTACGCTCCCTTTAAATTTGTCATCTTAAAATCTATTAATTTTCTAGTTTTATGTTTGTGTAGATTATAAAATTAATTTAGCCATTTTATTTTCTTATCCCTTTATTTATTCAACCCAATGTCGTAAACCAGCGATACTGCAAACTAGGAATTCTGTTTGATCAAATAATCTAAGTTTGAAATATCAAGGGTCTACATAATCATGTTGCAAAGATAAATCGAATAGAAAATTTCTCATTTTTTTGCTTTCTCAAGGTTAAGAAATGATTTGTTTTCTCATGAAAAACCTAAGAGTAAGCTCCAGAAGGGTAAACAGGTGGATTTTTCATCCTTAAAATTAAAAACACATTTTTTTAAGTATTGTAATATTCCTCTTGGCTTCCAGATTATATCGTCGTGCTCTGGTTTTTTAAAAACAATTCTTATGATTTTTCAAAAAATATTGGATCCTTTTTTTCATTGAACAATGAACAATAACGATAAATATCTATCTAAGATCTTTTAGTTTGTATTGGTGATTTTTCAAAAAACATTGGATTCTTTTTTTCATTGAACAATGAACAATAACGATAAATATCTATCTAAGATCTTTTAGTTTGTATTGGTGATTTTTCAAAAGTAAAAAAATCCTACTTACTTTTAGGGGTCACTTTTGAATCCTGACCGACCCAAGCTAAGGAAGAAAAGAGGTTTTACGAAAAACCTGACGGAGACTTCGGACACTCCTTGTCAATGTGAAATATTAACCTCACAGCTAGCAGAACTTAGGAACAAGTTAGACAATACTTTACTTGAAAACTCAAAATTAGGTATAGGTTTCATTTTTTTAAGTTTATGTAAATTTCGTAATCTTTTTTGTAGAAGAACTTCTTGCTAAGTTGGCTGAACCAGTAAGTCTAAACAAGAGCCATCTTTTAGGAACAGGATAAAAACAAATTTTTTACTATTTTTTAAATTTTTTACTATTTTTAAAAGTACATGCTTTCAAATTCTTAAAAAAATTTCCTGTATTTAGAGAACAGTAATTTTTCTGATCATTTTGAAGACATTAATTTCGAAGATTTTCTCGACGTTTCATTTAATTCTTCGAACCCCTCTGGAAAACAAAGTTTAGAAAGAAGTTCTCCGGACGGAGAAGCTGGGAATGATAACAAGGATAACCATGATGACAGTGACTCCACAATTAAAGAACTAGATGAGACTCTTGAGATGAAATCTATTGGAAAACCTGAAATATCTGATGAAGATACTAATGATGGTTTACAGTGTAGAGTTAAAGAGCTTGAGGAGACCCTAGAAATGATACAGGAAGAGTTTGAGTTGATGGAAGATTACTGGCAGGAGAAATTAAAGGTTTGTCTTATCTTAAACATCTTCATATGTATTATTTTTATGTGCTTTTCATAATTAAAGATTTAAGCCTACAAAAATCTTTCTATTTATGTATATAGATGTTATATTTATATTTATCAATATTTCTATAATCTAGAAGGAGCGAGAGTTTTATATTCAACAGTTAGACGTAACAGAAGAACAACTAGAACAGCTAGAAGCTAGAATACAACATTATCAGCTTATAATCAGAACGAAGCAGGTAGTTAGTAAAATACCAGCTAAAACAGAAGCTATAATTCAATTTTATCAGCTGGTGGTAACTAATAAAATACCAGCCATAACATTAGCAAGAATACAACACTATCAGCTGATTATCAGAGTGAAGCAGGTAACTAGTAAATTATCAGCTATAACAAAAGATAGAATTCAACATTATCAGATGATTATCAGAGTGAAGCAGGTAGTAAAATATCAGCTAGAAGAGAAGCTACAATTAAATTTTATCAGCTGATATCAGAATGAAAATTAGGTAATTAAAAAAAGCCACATCAGCTTGTTATAAAAATAAGCATGTAATCAGCTATAGCCGAAGCTAGAAAACTACACATTTAGCTAATTTTAAGAATGAAGCAGGTAATCAGTAAATTATCAGCTAGAACAGAAACTAGTTTACAGCATGGATTTATAAACTATATTAGAGAACTGTTCTTGAACCAGTACTAGAAAGGATGAATCTATAAACATGCATATGAATATATCCAGAGAACTGTTCTTGAACCTGTACTAGAAAGAATCTATAAATATGCATATGTATATATCCAGAGAACTGTTCTTGAACCAGTACTAGAAAGAATCTATAAATATGCATATGTATATATCCAGAGAACTGTGCTTGAACCAATACTAGAAAGAATCTATATATATATATGTATATGTATATATCCAGAAAACTGTTCTTGAACCACTACTAGAAAGAAGCTATAAATATGCATATGTATATATCCAGAGAACTGTTCTTGAACCAATACTAGAAAGAATCTATATATATATGTATATGTATATATCCAGAGAACTGTTCTTGAACCAGTACTAGAAAGAATCTATAAATATGCATATGTATATATCCAGAGAACTGTTCTTGAACCACTACTGGAAAGAATCTAAAAATATGTATATGTATATATCCAGAGAACTGTTCTTGAACCAGT
Source organism: Eurytemora carolleeae (assembly GCF_000591075.1). Lineage (NCBI taxonomy): Eukaryota > Metazoa > Arthropoda > Copepoda > Calanoida > Temoridae > Eurytemora > Eurytemora carolleeae. The sequence continues at coordinate 211,970 of NW_019396099.1, read as the reverse complement.
GCTAGAAAGGATGGATCTAGAGGCTGAAGTTGAAGTTAGAGAAACCGAAATTAATCAGCTGAGGTTAGTCCTACAAAACAATTCAGAATTTTGGAACTACTTTTATTGTTTACTTCCGTTCAATTAGAAAAGTAAAATAACTATAAGATCCCAATTTAACTACTTAATAACTTTTGATTTACCATCAGTAATTATTCCCAGGATTCAGGTGGAGGATTTAACGCAAGAGCTAACAGATTTAAAACATCAGGTTTAGCAGGTTGTTGAATTCTAAATTTATATTTTATTGAATCTGAGAATTCTAAGAAATATCTTAAAAATAATCTTACAATAATAACTTTTTATTCAGTTTCTGATTGACAGCTCAGCGCAGCATATAGTAGACATCTGTTGCTTAACTAGTGTAATCCAAACAGTAGAATATAAATATATAATAAATAATGTGAACATTTAATAGATGGGGCGGACAACAAAAATGTAAATGTGAAAATGTAAAGGGTAGACAACGTATATAAAGAGACTAAATGCTTTTACATTAAAACCTATATTTTTGGAAAGATTCTAGATCTTTTATTTATAGCTACATAGAACATGATTCAGCTATAGTTGTAAATGAACTCTGTAGCTAAGAGAAAGACTTAATTAGCTGAATGAAGGCCCCTAGCTATAATACAATAGCCCTTGAGCTAATGAATGTATCTGAATAGCTGAATTACGGCCCTGGTAGCTAGTGGATCTGAATAGCTGAATCATGGCCCAAGTAGCTAGTGGATCTGAATAGCTGAATCATGACCCAAGTAGCTAGTGGATCTAAATATCTGAATCACGGCCAGGTAGCTAGTGGATCTGAATAGCTGAATCATGGTCCAAGTAGCTATTGGATCTGAATAGCTGATTCATGGCCCAAGTACCTAGTGGATCTGAATAGCTGAATCATGGCCCAAGTAGCTAGTGGATCTGAATAGCTGGATCATGGCCCAAGTAGCTAGTGGATCTGAATAGCTGAATCATGGTCCAAGTAGCTAGTGGATCTGAATAGCTGAATCATGGCCCAAGTAGCTATTGGATCTGAATTGCCGAATCATGGCCCAAGTAGCAAGTGGATCTGAATAGCTGAATCATGGCCCAAGTAGCTAGTGGATCTAAATAGCAGAATTATGGTCCAAGTAGCTATTGGATCTGAATTGCTGAATCATGGTCCAAGTAGCTAGTGAATCTGAATAGCTGAATCATGGCCAAAGTAGCTATTGGATCTGAATTGCTGAATCATGGCCCAAGTAGCTAGTGGATCTGAATAGCTGGATCATGGTCCAAGTAGCTATTGGATCTGAATAGCTGAATCATGGTCCAAGTAGCTAGTGGATCTGAATAGCTGAATCATGGCCCAAGTAGCTATTGGATCTGAATTGCTGAATAATGGCCCAAGCAGCTAGTGGATTTGAATAGCTGAATCATGGCCCAAGTAGCTAGTGGATCTAAATAGCTGAATCATGACCCAAGTAGCTTGTGGATCTGAATAGCTGAATCATGGCCCAAGTTGCTAGTGGATCTAAATTCCTGAATTAAATTTAACTAGCTGTAAAAGGCTTATCTAATTAAAGGGCCTAAAAAAAAGGCCAATCTATCCAGCTTGATGGTGACCCTGCAGCTATTAGATAATAAATATCCCTGGAGTAAAAAAGGCTAGTTAAGTCTGAACAGGTGAATAGAATTATCTAGATAGCTAAAATAAGATACAAGATTTTTTTAATCCCCCCGAAGTACTGAATCAATGACGACAGTCTTTGTCAAACAAGTATTTCCATCGGTGTATTTGCTTATTTTTATTGTCAAGGCATGCCGCAAGTTTCAATCTAAAAATACTGTTAAAGTTTATTTGTATAATACATATAGAAGACAAGGTTTTGAATGAATTAAATGATAAATAACTGTCATCATTTAAATCAGGTTCAATCTAGTTTAGCTCTGGAAATTTATATCTTTATATAAATATATATTATCATACAGGGTGAGAAAATTTAAAAAACAAAATGTTTGTTAAAACTATGAAGAAGAAAAATCAACCAAAAAAAAAACAATGCCAATCTGCTGTAAATCTTTATCATATAAATCTTTTTTTATGATAACAATATTTTTCTTCAAAACGTAATTTGTAGATTTTTAGTCATTAATAGATTTTTAATGAAATATGTAAAGATCCAGTCAAAAAATTGTTAAATCTTTAGCTTTTTTTGTGATACTGCAACCTTGAAAAATTTTATTTCCTGTACAATTGTTTAACATTATTAGGGCTAGGNACGGTAAAAGGCTTCATATTAAAGATGTAAAGCTGTACTTCATATCCCACTATAGTTTCAGTAGAAGTAAATGCCTCATTTAGTGTATAATGCCGATTTAAGGATTTATCTCAAATTGGATGATGAGATAGATAGAAAGATAGATATTACCGCCAAGCAATTTCTATTGGTTCAGATAGACACATGACTTAACCCTGATTGGATCAGGCGCTAATGGACTCGGCATACAAGAGTGATCCAGTTAATTGCTCAATTTTTTCGAGGCCAAAAAAGTGCATTCGTCAAAAGAATGAAAGATATTTAAAATAATTGTGCAAAATGAAAATTTTTCTACTCTTTTACTTTAAAAAAAGTTTGGAGGTTTTTTGTGGCCATGTGATAAATACCATTTATTAAATGTTTCAATGTTGACAAATTTGTTTTACGGTGACGACACTAATAATTTTTGTACTCACCCTGTATATATATTTGTGTGTTGAGAGATAAGAGTGTTAGCTATTTTAACGTAAAGTATTCAGTTGGTTTTCAAGTTTATCTTCATTGCAAAGTTAAATCAAAGTAGAACCATAAATCCGTACTTAGCATTCATCTAAATCAAGTACAAATTTTAATCCATACAGATATATCTAATATTAAGGTAGTATCGATCTAATCCCTGTATATCTACTGTATATTTGTAAGATAAAGATGTAATCCATATATTTCTCCTCTTAATATAATTCATATATATATATCTACTATAAAGGTAGAATGTATATAATCCATATTTATCTACTATAACGTTATTGAATGTATATAATCCATATATATCTACTATAAAGGTAGAATGTATATAATCCATATTTATCTACTATAACGTTATTGAATGTATATAATCCATATATATCTACTATAAAGATATAGAATGTATACAATCCATATATATCTACTATAAAGGTATAGAATGGATCTAAGGTTGGAACTAGATGATGAGGAAGTTGAATATTGCATGGAGCAAGGAATCTTGGATCATCTTTCAGATTCACTTTCACAGGTTTTTACAGAAAATTAAGAATAGTAATATGAAAATTTGGATATCTCACACATTCTTGATGAGATAAAGGTTTCAAGGGTATTGTTGTGAATCGGACATTCCACGAAAAAGTCGCTTGAAATACTCATTAATTTCTTACTAGGCTCTGAAATCTGTAGCAAGTAGCAGGCCTAGTGATCCTTTTCTTACTTTGGTGGATTTACTAAAAAATGTTGGCTGTCAGAATAAAATACTTGTTCAAGGTAGAAACCCTTTATTACATTCAGTTAGATAAGAATTTATTTTTTATTGTCAGGATTTAATATTTTCAAGTCACAAGCTTAAAATTTAAGTTAATTTCTATTTTTTAACTATACATATTTTTTCTTGTTCGATTACGTTGTACTTATGATGCAAACGGGAGGGGGGGATTATTTCCTTTCTAGGTAGAATCTGATGTCCGTGAACGCGAGGTATGGATAATATTAATTCTCGCGCAAAAGCATCAAATAAAAATGAATGTAGAGTCAACATATTTTTGAAATTTTAATTTAGTTGAACATTTACCTTCTTGCCAATTTTTTACGAACACTTTTAATAAATGAAAAACTTTGCTATTTTACTTCAAAATATACTGCACTGCAGGATATCCAGTAAACTGTGTGGATGGAGTTGAGCTGGGGGTTGGACCAATAGTTGGTGAGGTAAATCAAGATATTTTACAGGCCTCAGCTGTTTAATGCATGATCTCATATTTTTATTTATCTCAAGATTAATTTAATCTTTGGTTTGTTTCCTGGAAAAATAACCAATAGAGTGGGGTATCCAAAATCTCGAACAGCCAATTAGAAGCCGAGAAATTTTAAAATTTTGCCCGCGAAATCAATGAGCGAACTCTCATTGGTGCAATCCAATAAGGATATCCATAAAGAGAGGATTAAGCAAAAAATCAAAAGTGTCGACAGTAGATAAATAGATTTAGTAATCGGGATTAAAGGTATCCAATTCTAAAGTTTTCAGTTCTGGTTGTTAATAGTTCGTGTTGAAGGTGTTAGGTACTTTCCCTAGGGCATTTTCCCAAGGGCAATTTCCCAAGTGATAATTTCCCAAATGGCAACTTCCCTTAATGTATATTTTCCCAAGGGCGATTTCCCTAGTGATAATTTCCCAAATGGCAACTTCCCTTAATGTATATTTTCCAAAGGGCGATTTCCCTAGTGATAATTTCCCTANACAACATGACTTAAAGATCTTGTAGACAACAAATAATTTCCCAAGTGGCAACTTCCCTTTTAATGTATATTTTCCCAAGAGCGACTTCCCTAGTGATAATTTCCCAAGTGGCAACTTCCCTTAATGTACATTTTCCCATGGGCAACTTCCAAAAGGTAGGGTAAGGGCAAAGGAGCCTAGCGCTGCGGCTAGTAAAGGCTAAGGGGCCGAGCACTCCGGCTAGGATGTACTTGGGAAGTCCCCGTTTGGGAAAAACGCTTTTGGGAAAGTACCTTACATCGTATGGACAGGGTTAGCCACAAACAATAATATTCCTGAGCCGGCGATTTAAAAAATTCAAGAAAATACGACTCGGGTCTAAGCTGTTGTTGAGCCTTATTTACGGCTCGGGTTTTCGAATTTAAGTTGCATCTATTTTTCAACAGAATTTAGTTCATAAAGCCGGTTTAATGTTCTATTTGGCGGATTTTCATAGTTGGAATTGGTGCATTCCGGGTTTTGATGAGAATAAGACCCAACATTGAGCCTTATTCTTCACTAAAACCAACCAAGGTCGGTTTTATTTTCATTGGGCCTAACTCCTTAAGTCGAGCCTAAGATCTCGCAGCTGTCAATCACGTGACACAAGCTGTCGTCAGAGTTGGGTCGAAGATTGGGTCTTAAAGGGAGTGTTCGCGAAAAATGAAAGGGGGTATAGGCTTAATGCGATAAAAAAGCGCATTTGATCGCTACTAATCTTACTTCTATCTGTTGCGTCTATAAGGAGAAAATTGATAAAGACGTCTCATACCGAAGAGCGTAGCGCCCATACAAAATGAGGAAGTTGGAACATACGACTTAGACCGTAAAAAATCAAATTAATATCAAACAAATCATTCAGATATTACAACCTATAGTCATCGCTTATCTTTCGCCACATTTGTATGTATTTAATATTTCATACTAGTTTTGATTTTGTTTTTTGAAATAATATTTAGCTTACAACTTGTTTTCGAGCATTCCTGGAAAATATGAAAATGTCGTCTTCATTAGCAAAAATCCTCGAAACAGGAATAAACGTTTTTATAAGTAACTCTCAGATCATAACAATTAAAACATATTATGAAAAATCAACCATATATAAATGTGGCGAAAGATAATCGATGACTTTAGGTTGTAATATCTGAATGATTTGTTTGAAATTAAATTGATTTTTTACGGTCTAAGTCGTATGTTGCAATTTTCTCAATTTGTATAGACGCCATGTTATTCGGTATGAGACGTCTTTAACTATTTTCTCCTTATAGACGCAACAGATAGAAGTAAGATTAGTAGCGATCAAAAGCGCTTTTTTATCGCATTAAGCCTATACCCCCTTTCATTTTTCGCGAACACTCCCTTTAAAGTCGGGTTTAAGGAATTACGGCTCGAGCCGAAGCTTTTAAATCGCGGGCTCTGAAGTCTACACAATACAGAATTAGCCACAAATGACGATCATTTTGAAATTCTATAATATCTTAGCAACCCAGTGTTGTAGACCTTAGATATTTCAAACTATATATTCTGTTACATCAAATAGTGTAAATTTAAAAATAAAAGGTTTACACCATCAGATAACAAAGAAATAGGGATTTAAAGATATGAGTTTGTTACGAAGACTCAATTATTTATTAGTCTACGGTCCTAAAGTTGCATGTATTTTAAATAGTTTCAGGTCCAAATCCTTGGTGGAAAAGCATTGCAAATAGTTTAAATTCAATCCATTCTTTAGAGATAAAGTACAACTTAATGTTTAATGAAAAAAATGTTATATTATAGGTGACAGAAAACTCCGCAATTATAATGATAGAAGTTAAAAATTCCAAAAGTGCTTCCAATCTGGTCACTTGCGATGTTTACAGGTGTTGTTTTGTTCATTGCACTTCTTTGAATAACAAAAAAAGAATCTTTTGAAAATATCTGTTTTGCAGGAAGGGTGAGAGGACAGTTTATTGGTAATAGTTTTTTAAATATTAATTTTTTATCTTTTTAAAAATATATTCTTTTATAATTGATATAAAATATATGATATTAATATTTTTTATCAGTAATGTAGAAAAATCTTGTCCATTTACCACCCCAACAGCTTTCCTTATTCAAGATCTAGGTAATTCATTTAAATAGAAAGATAAATAAGATAAAAAATTTTAGAAAAACTACAATTGATAAAATAATAATTTTTGTACTGTACTGTTTGTTTTTTGTTAAGAGGCGAACACTGAGTACACTGTAGTGTTTAATGGACTAGATGACTGCTGTGCCAAGAATGCGTATGCTCTGTTCAAAACAAAACAACCGTACAAAAACATGAAAACATTCAAGGGAACATTATTTTTTCATCCTAAGTGGACATTCTATAATATTCCAGAACTATTCAAAACCTTTGGTTTAATGAAAAAGATAACTTATACTCCAAATTAAATCTGTTATACCAGATTAAGAAATGCTAGTGCATTTCTGATATACCAGATTATTAAAGCCTATTTGTCTGATAACGTTGATTACTAACAAACTTAGTAGTCTGGTATATCAGATTACTTGAAACTCTATTGGTATAAACCATAATTTTATTAAGCCTTTTAACCTAGTATACCAGAATATTAAAAACCTAATGGTCTGGTATACCAGATTATTGCCTTGAGTTGTGATAGACCAGATCGAATGCTGCTTGGACAGAAGAACCCATGGTAAACTATTTAAATAACGTAATTAAACTATATAGATATCTGCTGATTAAGGAAATTTCAAAAATGAAATCTGCCACTTTTGCATCCCGTTCTGTATTTATAAAAAATCATGATAGTGCTGTAAAACTGCCTTATTTCTCTTTTTTCAAGATGTGTTAAGAATATTTAAGAAAATTATTATAAAAAGACTGTCAACTTTTTTTCCTTTTGCTAATCAGCAGAATAGTATACCATAGTTCGGAAACAACATGAAATAGACTAAACCTGAATTATATTCGAAATCGATAGGTATCAATAGTTTTTTTGTTAATCTTTATTCAAGCATGGTAAGAAAATTGTTTTAAACGTTCGTTACTTGGAGAGGAGAATTGACTCCAAAATACTTTCTGACGCTTCCTATGAAGGTATGAGCTGGCTAAGAAGAGTTATACTGCTGATGTGATGTTACATCTAGGTGACCAAGTATATAACAAGGGGGAGGATAATGATAAAACTCTTCAGATATTTGACAGGAAAATACAAATTCAAATTTGGCTATTTATTAATTATTTTTTCTATTACCTGTAGAAAACAACATGTTATTTTTAATAAAGGAATTGAGTTTTTCCCACAGACTCAAATTTTCTGATCTCTATATCTTTTCAACCTGATGGTGTACATCTTTCATATTTCGATTATTAATACATTTATCTGAATTCTTAGTTTGAAATATCAAAGATCTATGAATTGGGTTGCACAGATTTAAGACTTACAAAATTTTAGTTTTCTAAGCTCGTATTAATAAGTTTAAGATTCCAAAAATCTTAATTAACATTTTTTTCTTTCAGTTTAAAGTTAGTTAAGTTTATTCACACCTTACAAAAATCACCAAAAAGAATATTTTTGTATAATTAGTACCTATGATGGTTTGGGAGATAGAGAGAAGGGGAAAATGAAGAAACGAGCAAGAGCTCTTCTCAGGAATAAATAGTTTTTCTCTTATTGATCAATCCACGACACATGAGAGAAGAGAGATGACTTTAACATCGTCTTTGATCTTTAAAATAATTAAAATCTCAATAAGATTTCTCAAATTCCTGTAGTTTTTACATTCTCAAAAAGGAAGACAATATTTTTTAAACACCAGAAATGATGGTATCATTTATGCAAAACCCATGGTTTTTGCGAAATTTTTGCATTTTTGCGTAAATAATTACCTTTTACGAAAGTTTCATATTTTTCGCATTCCGTTCGCTCGCGGAAAATGCGAAAACAAATTTCGGAAAATTTCGTTTTCATCTGTTTCGCGAAAAAATGTGAAAATGATTTAATTCGTTGTCACAAACTCAAGTTTTCTAATCCCTTTATCTTTACAACCCAATGTCGTAGACCTCAGAAATTTCAAACTTTATATTCTGTTAGATCAAATAATATAAGCTTGAAGTATCAAAGGTTTTCACAATCAGGCTGCAAAGTATATAGGGAATAGAAAATTTGAGTTTGTGGTAAAGACTCAATTCCTTTCGCGAAAAAAAAACATGGAGAAAACATTTTTTCCTTTAGAAAGAAGTACAGGGATACGTGGAATAAGAAAATGACCAAAGATACGCTACAGGTAGGATTGAAAGATACTTGTAATATAATGATTCCTTCATTTAGTGGTAACTGGTATGTTCGATTCACAATAGAACGTTTTCAACCTTTGTCTGATCAAGGATCATATAAATTTCACTAAAAGGGGATCATTTATCGTACAGTCCCGTTTTGCCTCATATACTCTGTATTTGTGCTGTAATGCTTGCCCTGGCTAGTTAAAATCCGGCCCGGTACATGAAATGAACTGAAATGTACCGTGTCATTGAATGAAATATCCTTATCAATCTTAATTGACATAGGTTTTGTTATTGTTGTAAAATCGGCGTATTTTGCTACAGAGACCATTTCATGATATCTTTCTTACTGTTATTCAGATAGAGGTTTGAAGGAAATCGTTGTTAATCTGACATCCCAATTTATAATGAAAGGTTGCTTGAAATTCCGCACAAATACGAGTTATGTACAGTACATGAACGTATACAATTACAAATAAAGAAGAAAATTATAAAATTCTTGTGTGAGAGAGAGAGAGAGATATATATAGGAATGGGATTTGTTTTCATTTGATCAAAAATAACTAGAACAATATTAACTTTCAGAGAGGAAGCCACTTGATGATTTGGTCTGATAACGATGTGGCAAATGACTTCACAACTTTGAAAACTCAAGATGGACTTCAGGTGTTAAAATCATAAACACAAAATCAATTGTGAAAACTTTGAAGAAAAAGTTGTTGTTAACATTTTAATATGTTTAGGCGTATCCCCCGGCATTCCTTCAGTGTGGTATTGAGGTCTACAGACAATATCAAAGGTAGAAAACAAAAATATTAATATCTAAAAGGATTATTTCAAGTTTGCGAGAAAAAAAAACTGTAAAAAGAAGGCTATCTATTTTTTGATAATTTGAGTCAAAAACTTTTAAATTTTGGATTGGCGTAAACTTTTGTAATGAATAGTTTAAGTTTTATAATCAAGGTTTCTTTCCCAAAAACAGGGTTACTTGTGTCTTCAACTTCAACCGCTGCAGGAGAGAAGGAGAAGGGGTTAGGAATAGATAAAAATGTCTTTTCCTTCAACCAAGTATTTTGTTGTTGCCTTTTTTGGATCCGTTGCATATTGTTTCCTTAAATAACACTGGAACAAAGTCATGGGGCATCAATTAATTTAAAATCTACGTTCGTTCTTAAACAATACTCCCTTTACAGAATCCTGTGGGATCCTGAAGCTATTGGAACTCTACCCTCAGACCCGGAGGAATATTTCAGGAAAATAATTTTTGATAAAATTGAATGAAAATCTCAATTGTAATGTGTTCTGAATATTTGCAAAATTTCCATTTCGTATTAAGATTTTTATTTCATATCGTCTATCGAAATTATTGTTTTTAGTTTACTTTTAAAATTTTTTACTCATAAAACCGTAAAAAAAGAGATTTTTTCTGAAAATTAAATCTGATTTGTCCTTAAATTATTTGTTTCAGTGAGTTCCACTCTCACGTCTATGGTCCGATCGGAATATTCCTGATGGATATGCGAGGGAATAGGTAACATATACTTCATATTATTCCTTATATTCCTCCTGATGGATATGCGAGGGAATAGGTAACATATCCTTAACATTATTCCAGATATTCCTGATAGATATGCGAGGGAATAGATACCATATCCTTCATAATATTCCTTATATTCCTTCTAATAGATATGCGAGGGAATAGGTAACATATCCTTTATAATATTCCTTATATTCCTTCTAATAGATATGCGAGGGAATAGGTAACATATCCTTAACATTATTCCAGATATTCCTGATAGATATGCGAGGGAATAGATAACATATCCTTCATAATATTCCTTATATTCCTTCTAATAGATATGCTAGGGAATAGATAACATTAGAAAAATTAGAAAATCAGAGTTTGTGGAAATGACAATTCCTTTATCCTCAGAGGTGGTGGTTTAAAACTAGCAAAGAATTGTGAAAATAGCGGATTTGTTAAAAAAATTAAAAGTAAACATTCAAAGGATAACAGCGGACGGTGTGCAACAAAGTGAAAATGAACTGGTGTCAGCTGCACAATGGGAAGCAGTTGAAGAATTCTTTAGAAATCCGCAACTCAAGGAAATTTTCAGTAAAATAATTACCAAAAAATAACAAACTATTTGTTCTGCCAAAATTGATCATGACTAAAAATTGAACGTCAACCTTGATATTTACACCCATTTTACAGACAAGTGAAGGGAATTTTTTGTTTTCCGAAAAAGTAATTGTGCACGATTTTATCGTCTTTTAAGATGAAAATGCGGGATTTTTTCGTGAAACCTTTGCAGAGCGTGAGGGTTTTAACTTAATTGTTCCAATGAATATTAGGTAACTTAACATCCTGCTGTTGGGGGAACAATGCTGGTAAAAATGGGATTAAATAAGTAATTATTAAACATGATTCATGAAATAACTATATATATATGTACATTTTTTAAAACACTATAAATATTTACGTTTATTAAGAAAATTTAAATAAATCCAAGATTTTTAAAACTTGATTGAAATTCGATTTTACCAGAAACAATTTTACTAACGTCCATTTTGACATTTGTTCCAAGAGAAATCTGGATTTACTTATTTTACTATAAAAGCCCAACTTACTGAAAATTAACTATAGGTTATAATCATAGGCTCTGAAATTCCTTTTGTTGGAGATGACCCAATCTCAATAAAAGAGAAGGCTGAGAAGGTGGATTTCCTGAAAGATCACTGGCCATATAACGACGAAGATCTGGGTAAAAATAGTGAAAATATGAAATACAGTGAAAATTAAAAAAGACGAAATAATATCGTATTCATTCTATTTTGTTGTCATTTCCGCTAAAGGACTTTGCTTTGAATGTTATTTCTTTCATTCTAACTGAGAGATTCTTAAAAATATTACAATTTCAAAAATAATCTTATTACTGATATTTAAAAAGGTTGCCACAAAGTAAATGTTCGAATTATATATATTTGCAACCTGACGGCTTCAAACCTAGACTATTTTATTTAGTAAAATTGAAAGTCTGAAAAATCGAAGATTTGCCACATCAGCTTGCAAATATATAGGGGTTAGAAAACTAGAGTTTGTGGCAAAATGAGATTACAAGTCGACAAAAAAGAGTAAATTTTAAAGCAACTCCATTAAATCAATATATCTTGGACGTCATTTATATCAATTATTGAATAATTGTATTCTGTTTCAGTGCGCCTTTTGGACCTTGCGTTTACCTGGAAATCTCAGGAAGAAGACGATAGAGAAGTCGTCTTCCTTGGCGGAGATATTCACTGTGGTGTTACATCAGGTAATGGTAATATATACTGTGACAGTTTTGAAAATGCACAATTTTATCAAACATTTAGTTTGAATTAGATTGATTAGAAAATAGCACACCAACGCAGTATGAATTGAAGTGCGACAGAAGTCCTTTTTAAATGTTAGGCTCGTAACGAATCTAAGCTAAAAGTTTTTTCGATTATAATACATATTTAATTCTGTTCAGTGATCCGTGACGAAGAAACTGATTTAACGATAACTCATCTCACGACCTCCCCTATCACAAACCATGTCTGCAAGTTCTTTCCAGATCTTTCCGGAAGGTAGCAACAAATATCAAACAAATAAAAAAGTTTTGAAATTCATTTATCAGAAAATTTTAGTTGTTTTAACGTACAAAGACCCCTGCCTAGTTTTTGTTTTTCATAGTAACTCCCTTCAAAGAAGGCAACATGCTCATATTTGATTTTGCTATTTTTTTTCTTTGTTTTCAGGATAAATGATCGATATTCCTATGACCACATGCCTTTAGGAGAAAATCAACGGTATGTATGATAACACCAAAAAGATTACAATTTTAATATAATTGAGCCAAAACAATATATAATTAGTTTCATTTTCTGACAACCCTAAGCTAGCATAACTTTGAGATTGGATACTCAGGTAATTATTAGCATGGTTAACTTTAGAGGAATAAGAAATTGAACGTGCTTCGGATACCTGGTTTAGCTGATTAATATTATTGACCTTTTTTACGCACCTTTTACTTTGTTTAACGTTGACTGTTCAGTGGGACTGGCACATGGTTAATGTCAGGATTTATGGGTTTTTATTTCAAATCCTAAGCTAGGAATAATATAAAGAGAAGAAAAATATTGAAAACGTTGCAAACATCCCGTGCCATTAAAACATTGAAGTATACAACACCCTTGAAGAGTTTATTCTTGCATGGAAACTTTTAAAAAACTTTTCTAACTTTTTTTTGTAGAAACTATGCGGAGATCAATATTACCCTGCAGCCAAGCTTATCTGTTACATCACAGCTGAGGTAAAGTTTACATAGTTGTAAAGACGACTTGAAACTCTTTAAATATGAAGATTCTAAGTAAAAATGTAGTTTTTTGCCTTTTACATACAAGGTCATAAGTTCATAAAGTTGCAGGGAGTCATAAGTATAAAAAATAGGCAGTATAAATTTCGTAAAGTCGTCTCTGAAGTCTCATTCTTTGAGAATAACCCTGTATATGTACTTATTTCAGACCTGTGTCTACCAACATGTACAAGGTTATGGAGTGGATGTCAGATGAAGAAGAATAATTAAGAAAACAGAGGAAACCATAGAATTCATTAATTTTTACAGAGGGGTTAAACTGTCACACCAAGCTTTTTCTTGATTAAAGTTACGAAACATTCTTTTAATACTTTACATTGTGATTTTTGATTATGGATTGATTTGAATTTCCTTAAATTATTGTTTTATGATTTGTAATTTTGTATATTTTATATGTGTTAAATTTTCATGTAAACAGTAAAAAACAAGTTTAAACAAATAAATTAAGTTATGTGAATATGCGTAAAATAGCCAAATATGTTTTGAGCATGCATCATATTTTAAGATCTAATTCAAAATATGTAAAAAATGGCGTTAAAGAAAAAAAGGCAAATTTTTTACCAGAACCTCTGATTCTCCGTAACATTCATATCATTAACATATCTATAAATGAAAAAGATCTATTCAAAAATAAAGAATATATTTTTAAAAATTATATCTTTTAAACAGCGCCAAAGAACAAGTTTTTTTTCTTCGGTAAATTTTCTACCATTTTCTAATGTTTACCTTGAAACTTCAAATGTTTGTCCAAAAATACAAATAATTTTAAAAATGAAAAGACATGAAATGCACAATTTAATAAAGAAAAATCCGGGAAAAATTTTAAATGTACACAATCAGACTAAGGATCGTATTATAATCTTAAACTAAGGTTGAGCTAGGAACAAGAAAACTAATTAGTCTGGAGAATCGGACGAGGCAAGTTTTTTATTTTTGTGTAGACCCAAGATTAGGGGGCTGTAGATTTTGTGTACATTTTGTAACGTATTTGGACTGCTTCGGAACTGGTTAAGATGAATAAATAAAAGTGACAACCCCCGCCTATCGTTTCTAGCTTTAGTACACACCAGGCTGCAAACATTTTCAGTTGAAATAATTATCCCATAGGTTCTATACAAACCTTGTATAGATCTAAAATAAAATTCATATCTTTACACCCCCTAATCCAACCTCCCTCCCCAGCCTAATCGCATATGCGTTTTTTACTATTTTGATTTACATACATGTGTATATTTCAGTTTAAATACATCAGACCGCAGTCTGCTTTAATTTTTTACTCAGACATTTTAAAATAGAAAAATAATATCATTTCGATATAAATTGCTGCAGCAGAATTAGTAGTGTTGTCAGATATAGTAGCATTAGCATTGTCAGATAAGGGGTAGCAGCATTGGCAGCTACAGCATAGTAGCATTTTCAGATACAGCAGTTGTAGCATTGTCAACTACAGCAGTTGTAGCATTGTCAGATACAGCAGTTGTAGAATTGTCAGATATGGCAGTAGTACCATTGCCAGATACATTAGTAGCAGCACTGTCAGATACAGCAATAGTGACATTGTCAGATACAGCAGTGGTAGCATTGTCAGATACAGTAGTAGTGACATTGTATGATACAGCAGTAGTAGCATAGTTAGATACAGCAGTAGTAGTATAGTCAGATACAGCAGTAGTGACATTGTCAGATACAGTTGTTGTAGCATTGTCAGATACAGCAGTAGTGACATTGTCAGATACAGTTGTTGTAGCATTGTCAGATACAGCAGTAGTGACATTGTCAGATACAGCAGAAGTGACATTGTCAGATACAGCAGTAGCAGCATGGACAGATACAGCAGTAGTTGCATTGTCAGATACAGCAGTAGTAGAATTATCAGATATAGCAGCAGTAGTATTGTCAGATACAGAAGTAGTGGCCTGGTCACATACAGCACCAGTAGCATTGTCAGATACAACGGTAGTAGCATTGTTAGATATGGCGGTAGCAGCATTGTCAGATTTGGCAGTAGCAGCATTGTCACATGCAGCGTAGTAGGCTAGTGGCATTGTCAGATACAGCAGTAATAGCCTTGTCATGTACATTAGCAGTAGCATTTTCAGATACAGCAGTACTAGCATTGTCAGATACAGCAGTAGTAGCATTGTCAGATACAGCAGTAGTAGCATTGTCAAAAAGACAGTAGAAGTAGCATTGTCAGATACAGCAGTAGTAGAATTATCAAAAAGACAGTAGAAGTAGCATTGTCAGATACAGCAGTAGTAGCATTGTCAAAAAGACAGTAGAAGTAGCATTGTCAGATACAGCAGTAGCAGCATTTGTTAGTGGAATATCATTCGGGATGAGCTTAGTTCCTGTTGGGGACTAAACAACACCCCATTCATTCGGAACCATATATATCACTTTTTTATTTGTAGATATAAATCAGGCCAGAAGAAATTTAAGAATGGAATTTGAGAAGGAAATTAATATTTGAATAAAACCCAAAACGTGTTGCTCAAGAAATTAAAATTTAATATTTATATCTGAGCTGGGATCTTTTAAATGAATGAAACAGTGATGATTTAAATGAGTTGAACTGATTCTTTCATCATGATCCAGCCTTAAAATTTTTGACTAATGACAATCAAGTTTTCTTCTGATAAGATTAGAGTTTATTCTGTTCAGTTAAAGTTGTCAAGCCCTATATGAAATACAAAACTCATTCAATTAATTTTGAATTAAAATGTTTACAATATTAAAATGAAATATGACAAATATTTTGGTGTAAAGGATTTATATATTGTTGATACTGATACTGGAGTAGATGATGCTATAGCTCTATTACAGGAATATTTAAACAAAGCCTTTTCATTTTTACCTAGAAAACTGTATAATAAATTGAAGGCGGCTTTAAATTGTAAAAGAATGTGATTAAAAACATATTTTCTAAAAATATGTTTGAGGTTTTTTTAACACCAAACAACATCAGAGCAAAAACCTTAATGAAACAGTTCATTCATATTTTTCAAATATATTTTAAAGCTTTCTTAAATATTACAGGCTGTTGCAGCAAAGAAAAAGAACCAGGTAAGTTCTCTTATTCTTAAAATTAATTTAATGTTAAGGACGAAACTAAACGTCTTATTTGCTTATAAATGATTCAATCTATTTTTTCTATGTTTTTTGGTAGATAGAACTGTTATGCATTACTGCTGTAAACGGAAACTGTTCTTGCGAGGTAACATTGAAAGAAATATAAAAAAGGCACAATATTTTCTTTAAATTCATTATTAAAAAGTGTAAATAATGTTAATACTAAAAATACCAAGTGACAAAATAAAGCCATTTTTAAACCAATCTGAAATAAAAGAATAAATTTTCTTCAGAAACTTGATATTTAATTAGCTTGGAAACCCAGTTTTGCCTGGAAACTAAACTTTCCCTGTAAAAGTGAACCTAAACGAAGTTTTAAACCAAACTAATGTTTTATTTATTCTTTTGAGGGAAATCAGGCAAGGAGTTCATGAGTTATGATCGGACAAACAAACAATCTGAGATTACTACTTTATTTATAAAGATTAGATAATAGAACATGGATTTTTATGAGATTTGTTTTGTTCTACAAGAAAATCTATTTTAATTGTGCCATTATTTTCTACTATGGGTTTTTATGAATGTCAACATTCTTTTTCATTGATTGATTTGACATACATGTTGTAAAGGATGCTGTCAGGAATATCTGTCGGGTGCTTGATACAGTTAATGTTCATGATGTTCCATTGTATAGAGGTGCCACTCAACCACTAGGTAATACAGTTAATGTTCATGATGTTCCAGTGTATATTGATAGATGAGATCCCCTGAATTTTTTAAAAGAAGAAATGGAAAGTGCCCCTTGACCTACCGCTCCCACCCTTTTGAGGTTTATGACACCCCTAAAATTTGCAGAAGAGTCTGAGAGGGAGGGGACAATTATTGGAATTCTTTAACTATTTCCTCTCCCTACTCGGGAAATATTCTAAAGACACTCCTAAAAAAATCAGCAGTGAATCTCTGAAAATTAATTGACAATTTTGTAATTGATCAGTTGTTCCATATACACATGAGAAACCTTACCACGGAGAGGACGGGTTTAATGATGTAAAGTTTGATACAGAACCAGATATGTCAAGAGTAAAGGTGAACAGTATTTCAAATGCTTTATGAATTTCACAAAGGAAAAAACTAGATCATATTAAAAAGAAATAAGTATTCTAATTTTGGAAGTTTTATAGAAATTTTTCTATACCTTATTCGCCATGAATCTTGAAAATGCCGGAAACAGTTAGGGGGTTTGCGATTAGCTCACTCAGATCTGATTTGGAACGGGGTTAAAAATATGCCAATATTTTAGCATCAAAACAACTTTCTTAAAAACTAATTCCAATACGAAGCAAAACTATTTCAGTCAATTTTCAACATTTCTGTTAATCTCAGTTAAAAAGGATAAATTATACACAAATCATTTATATCCTTGCAATGCATGCTGATAAACGAGACAAACTAGAGTATATATGATAATGCAGGATGAACATGCCTGGAATATGATAAGTGAACTAAGCAAACAATATCCAAACAGGATTACTCTCGTAGCTATTGGTAGGAATTCAATTTTCATACTTTTATAAAGTTTGATACTATGATAAAAACTGATTAAATCATGGCAAATATTTAATTGTAAACTATGTGACAGAATTTAATGTGTTGGAAAGAGGTTGCTAAAGTACCTACTGGCGTTCAACTACTTCTAAAGGTTCACTGGCTTAAATTCTGAATCACCGATTAAAAGTTCAAGATTTTGAGCCACCCTAATTTAAAGACATCTTTTGGAGATATCGCAAGCAATTCCAACCAATCAATTGGCTATAACACAACTTGTAACTTGGTTGAATTTTTTTTTAGTGAACCCGTGGGTACCCCGGGGGTAACATATGCAATTTTTTTTAATTCCACGGGCAACGCTGGGCACTTTAAATATAAAAAATAAACCTTGGCAACGCTTTGTTCTCAAGCTATTTATTAAAATAAAAAAATGTGATATGACAGGTCCTCTCACTAATATTGCTCTGGCAATGAAGTTAGATCCTGGGCTCCCCACTAGACTCAAGGAGATATTCATCATGGGAGGAAATACAGGTTATGATTAATTGTGGGTTTTAAAAAGATTTGCGCTTCAAGACTTTTCTGTAACTTTGAGAAAATTTGTACATGTTTTGAATCTTGTAATTCCATATTTAGAATTATATTGTGTGTTTTTCTATGATATGGGGCAGCCAAAAAAAAAAATGTCAAAGCAATCAAAATACAAACAATGTTATTCGATACATAGAATTGATTTGAATAGAGATCAATTGATTTGAATAGAGATCAGTTGATTTGAATAGAGATCAATCTGCATTTTATTTTATGTTATTTAAAAAAGAGCTCTTTATCATATTAAATTACAAATTGCAAAATGCATAATCATGAAAATGTATGGGTCAAATATTTAATAAGGCAAAATTAATTTGGATAAACAAACACTCACCTAAAATTTCTCTTTACAGAGGGAATAGGAAATGTGACAGCTTCAGCTGAATTTAATTTCTGTGCTGACCCTGAAGCAGCGAGTATAGTTCTCCAGCTGACCAGCTGTCCGACCTATATTGCTGGCTGGGAACTATGCTTTAAGTATACAAAGCTAACCAGGCAGTGGAGAGATCAGGTAGATCCAGGTAGTAGAGATATCAGGTAGTTCCAGGTAGAAGAGATATCAGGTAGATCCAGATAGAAGAAATATCAGGTAGATCCAGGTAGAAGAGAGATCAGGTAGTTCCAGGTAGAAGAGATATAAGGTAGATCCAGGTATTAGAGAGATCAGGTAGATCAAGGTATAAGAGAGATCAGGTAGATCCAGGTAGTAGAGATATAAGGTAGATCCAAGTAGAAGAAATATTAGGTAGATCCAGGTTGTAGAGAGATCTGGTAGATCCAGGTAGTAGAGAGATCAGGTAGAGCAAGGTATAAGAGAGATCAGGTAGATCCAGGTAGAAGAGAGATCAGGTAGATCCAGGTAGTAGAGAGATCAGGTAGATCCAGGAAGTAGAGATATCAGGTAGATTTAGGTAGTAGAAATTTCAGGTAGATCGAGATAGTAGAAATATCAGGTATATCCAGGGCGTAGAGAGATCAGGTAGATCCAGGTAGTAAAGATATTAGGTAGATTCAGGTAGTAGAGATATGAGGTAGATCCAGGTAGAAGATAATTCAGGTAGATTCAGGGCGTAGAGAGATCAGGTAGATTCAGGTAGAAGATAGATAAGATAAATCCAAGTAGTAGAGAGATCAGGTAGATTCAGGATATGAGGTAGATCCAGGCAGGAGAGATCAGGTAGATCCAGGCAATAGAGAGATTATGTAGATCCAGGTAGAAGATATATCAGGTAGATTCAGGTGGTGGAGAGATCAGGTAGTAGAGATATCAGGTAGATTCAGGTAGAGATTAGGTAGATCCAGGTAGTAAAGATATCAGGTAGATCCAGGTAGGAGAGATCAGGTAGATCCATGCAGGAGAGATCAGGTAGATCCAGGTAGTAGAGAAATCAGGTGGTAGAGATATCAGGTAGATTCAAGTAGTAGAGATTAGGTAGATCCAGGTAGTAGAGATTAGGTAGATCCAGGAAGTAGAGATATCAAGTAGATCCAGGTAGTAGAGAGATAAGGTAGATCCAAGTAGTAGAGAGATCATGTAGATCCAGGTAGTAAAGATATCAGGTAGATCCAGGCAGGAGAGATATCAGGTAGATCCAGGCAGATCCAGGAATGTGCAGATTACCCTATAGAAAAATTTATGATATTAGGTGTTGGGAACTATTGATAAACCAGCTGCTGTTCTTGCTCAACAATTGGAAATGGTATTAAATAAAAAACATAGAATGGTGTGTAAATACGTGCGTTAAAATGTCGGTTCAGTCGTTCTAACGTTTATTGGAATAAACAAACAATTAAAAAATCTACAAATAGACAAATACAATGTATTTCTAAATGGCTGACGAGATATTAAGTAAATCTTTTAACAGTGGAATTCTCCACGCATTTTCAGCCGGAGTCGTGTAAATCATGTTTGACTTTACCTGAGACTTGTTTAAGGACAGTTTATCTACATAGGTTTCATTTGCAATATTAGATAAATTTTTACATAATTTTGTTCTTTGGCCATTTTTGCGTAAATCAAACAATAGTCGGATGCTGAGCTTGGGACTTTTACACATAGATTTGCAAAATGACACAAATCGGCTACACAACATTGTTTTTAAGTGAAATTGTTCAGAAATTTGTTCAATAAAATATCTATGAGTTTGTCGTGGCAAACTAAATAAAATACGAATATCATGGTACTCCAAGAAGTATACAATTTTACAGTGTTAACACAAAACAAGTCCCATAAGTTGGAACCATAATTAGGTTTGGTTCAATGATTATCCCTGGGGAGATCATTGGATTATCTGCGATCAACTAGCAATGACGGCAGCTCTCAACCGTTCCAGTATCAAGAAGTCAGTATGAAAAGAAAATTATAAAATAAAATTTTAAATATTTGAAACTAAATAATTTTAGAAGTTCTCCTTATAATGCTCAGGTGGTGATTGGAGATAGTCTAGCAAGAGGTTTGGCAATTTAATTAAAGATTTATTTTCGCTTAGATAAGATTATTATTATTAGAAGAAACCCAACAATACACTTCATTCAGATATTTCAAAATACTTGGTAGAAAGTTAAAACTCTTTTTAACAGACACCTCAAATGTAGGAGCATAGTAAAAAAGTAAAAATCCATTTTAGAAATATTCCTGATTAAAGTAATGATTCAATTGGGAAATACTTCTTATTTATTTATTTTGATTTTGGTTAAAGGAAATGAGTCTTTGCCACAGACTCTGCTTTTCTAAACCCTATATCTTTGGATTCCAATGTCGTAGACCTTAGATACTTTAAACTATGAATTCTTTTAGATAAAATAATAAAAGTTTGAAACATCAAAAATTTACGACATTGGGTTTCAGAGCTATAGGGATTATAAATTCAGAGTTTGTGGCAAAGACTCAATTCCTTTGTTGATTATTTACAGTGAAGTTTTACTTTACCATGGTTTCTAAAATTGGTTCTTGTAAATAATTATATTTTATATTTAGGAATGATGGTTTTAGACCAACGAGTTTTACGATATAAAGCTAACAATGTAATTGTTATTGAGGAGCTTGATGAAGAAGTTGTAAAAGAACAAATGCTCATTGCATTTAATCAATAGAATCATTCACAGAGTGTACAATAATTGAATATATTAAGAAATAAATCCATAGTTTGTGATACATTTTAATAATTATTGATTGAATGCATCCCTCATCTGATCCATAATACACTGTTGATCCAATTCTTCTATTATTATCACATTGTTCCGAGGTTTGGAACTTTCTCTTTGATGTCTTTGATCAAGAACCATCATGCCTGAAATAATAAATGTTTTCACAATGTGTTTTTTTTTATATGAAAGTGTTTCTATTGTTTAACCCTATTCCCGCTGGGGGGGGGTCAATTTGACCCCCCCCTGTAGTTTTTTTTACATAACTCAAAAAGTATAAAACATGGGATTTAGAGGGGGGGGTCAAATTGACCCCCCCCCAGCGTATCCTGGTTTTCAAGTACCCCAGCAGGGATAGGGTTAAAAATTACCTCGTGTAAGATCACCCTTTAACTCTACTTGAGCGAAATGCTGAGAATTCCTGGTAAAATAGAAATTAACAAAGGTTTAGTTTTTTTTTAAAAATGTTGAATGAAAAAAGATTAGTTTACTTTTTAATTGAGTTTCTATTAAGTGCAGCAACCATGGCCAGCTGATCACAGAGAATCCAATTCTCTCCAAAGGGCCAGTCATTGAACCAGATCTAAATAAATCAACAATTTTGACGAAGAAATGTGATTTTTTATGCGGAATCAGCTTGAATGCTTAACATTCTTAAACGTTTTGATACCGATCTAAAAAAAAGAAATTTTATTGCTATTATTTTTAATCTTTACTTCTGCTTGATAGAGCTGGACAGGTTTGTATTATTTTCATTTCTCTCGTTCAAAGTTCGTGAACGGCTCATTTTGTTTTTTTTTCAATCATTCGAAATAATAGATTTTGTTTGTTCTCAAAATTATCTTACATTTTCCAACACTTTGGGTTCAATTCTCACTGAACGATCGTTCAGTAGTATCGTTTGTTCAAAAAAATCTTTTGTTCAGTAATAAAAACAATATTTTTTTTTCAAAAATTTGTTAAAAATAATTTTTTCAGTAAAAAACGATTGTTTAGTTTGTTTAAAAAAATCGTTATAAAAATTATTGTTTTTTAAATCTTTCGGAAAATTCGTTCGTTCAGTAAATTATTTTTTTTAATCTCGTTCAAATGATTTAAAATCTTTTGGTTTTTTTACCATCAAAAAACAATATTTCTCTGAACGGTCCATTTCGTTTGTCCATCGTTCTGTTATTTCTGAACGACACCCTTTTCACGAATTTCGTTTCTTTCAAAATAACGATGCCCTTCTCTACTGCTTGATGCATATTTGTAATTCTAAAATGTTATTTTGCACTAGCTGTACCTCTTCTAGTTTATTAATTAGATCTGCAGCTGGCTTCTTCATACTTCCTAATACCTGAATTCAAAAATATCAAATGAATAAGTAAACATCTAAAAAAAGGAATTTCTCAGTATTATTAGTTACGCCACGGTATCCAGAAAGCATTGGAATTCATGTCGTATTTTGTTTAAAAAATATTGCCAGCATTTCGTAAGTTGAAATTGATACGTCTGCGACATTAAATTAATTATAGAAGAAAGAAGAGGACAAAACTTCCACTGTTTTCTGGTTCTCACTGTAATATTTGTAGAATTTGTGGATTTTACAGCAAAAGCAACAAAGAAAATAAACGATGAACTTTTTTAAAATATAGCTTACCTCACTTCTCCACTTCATATTTATGGAAGTATACTTGAGACAGAGCTCCCAGGATGCAATATATGTTGGACATCTTGTTAACCTTAGCACTATACTTGCTGCTTCAGGATCAGCGTGGAAATTAAACTCAGCTGCTTCAGAAACATTTCCAATGCCCTCTAGAAAAATGGGCATTTTAAACCAATGCTTAGGATCTGGATCCGTAGGACCCGCAACAGTCTGGCTTCCTAGATCATGAATCCTCAAAAATATGCGGATCCACGAATCTGGATCCAAGGGCGAAATAACTTAAATCTGAACTGTAAAAAAAGAGCGATTTTTAAAGTTTTCTGATCTTTAAATGGTTCATCGAGTTTTACCATTAATAAAAAAAATTTTAATTCAAAATTCTTCTTTTGTTCAACAAATTAGTAAATCTTCACGAAATGTTCAATGTTCCTGAAATAGATCTAGATCCATTTTTTCAGGATGGATTCAGGATCCAGATCCGCTTAAAATAAAATGGTACCAAGCACTGTTTATAAACTAGTGTTAAATATAGGATTGCCCTACGTCAAATTAAAGACAGCTTTACTGAATCTATCCAGGCCAATACAGTCGGAAACATTCAAATAACCAAACTAAATTTAACCCTCAGATTGTTATATTTACGAGTTTAAGGCGTCATTAATGTCTAATTCTGTGTGTTTATCCCGTACATAAAAATGGTTACCTATATTTCCTCCCATAATGAACAAGGTTTTGAGCCTAGTTGATAGTTCTGGATCGAACTTCATTGCTAGAGCTATATTTGTGAGAGGACCAATAGCAACCACGTTTATGAGCTGAGGATATTCTTTAGATAAATCACTAATTACTTTCCAAGCAAAATCATCCTGAATAATTTTACCTTGAGTTATGACATATAATTTACAAAGAAAGACAAATTATATATCTTCAGAACTAATTACTATAATAGTTTTTTAGATTATTTTTCTCTTTAAATTATAACTGATATGTTTTCAATGTTTTTTTTTCTTCAGGTTGTCATTCTCATTAATATCACTAAACTCTTTCTCTAAATCTTTAACTAAGACAATAATTTAGATATCTTCTGTTTTTCTAAAACAGTTGAGAAACCATTTAATTAAATAAATCCTACCTGAACCCTTGACATATTAGGTTCATGCTCAAAGGGAACATCATTGAATCCATCATTTCCATGAAACTTGGCCACAGGATCAAAGGATGAAACTAAACACAGATTCCAAGGATGAAACTGAACACAGGGTCAAAGGATTAAACGAAACACATGATCAAAGGATTAAACAAAACCCCCGCTCAAAGGATGAAACTTAACACAGGATCAAAGGATGAAACCAAACCCAAAATCAATGGATGAAACAAAACCCCCGATCAAAGTCTTAAACTCAACACAGGATCAAAGGATGAATCTAATTTGATTTTATTACCTATGGATTCCGTTGCACCCCTGTACACAGGTACATCGTGTACATTAACTGTATCCAACACCCTACATATGTTCTGTACTGCATCCTGAAGAGTAGAAATGTGTTAAAGAAGGTTTGCACAATATTTAAATATACACGGGATTCAAGGGGAAACACATTTTTTTGATGTTCTTTAGTTTCAAGAAAGGAAAATGAGATATTCAAGGGGGACACAATTAGGTTTCTAGATTGGGAATTGACCATTTGCCCTCCTCGCCCCTATTTCCGCCCTAAACTCTGAACAGGCTGTGACTTTTAATGAAAAGTAATTTAAATGAATTTTTTGATAAAAAAAAAAATATTTTTTAATTTATAGGGTAGAGTACAGGGTGGAAAAAATTCCGGTCAGTGAAAAAAAAAATCTAAAAATCTGTGACTAAAGCTACAGATCTAAAAACTATAGTTTTGAAAAGCCCTTGAAAAATACATGTAGAAACATGTGTCATACTTTGATATTTGTTTAAAACAAAAAAAAAATATTTTTTTCTTCATTTTTTTTACCTTTTTTTAGACATTTTTTCCAACCCTCCCTATCACCCAAACCATTAAAATTATTGTTTTTTTTCTTTGTGCTGGCCGTGAAAAATTGGGCTATGAACATGCATTTCAACCCTATTACTATTCTCCAAGTTTTTTCTAAGGGGGGGGGGCGCCGAACGCCCCCCTAGATTCAGACCCCCAGCCCTAGGGTTAAGTCAAATATCCGATTCGTTAAACATTTTCTAGCTGTGATTTAGCTTTGATTTCCCAGGCTATCTAGGCGGGGAAGTCACAGCTAAACTAAACCATAGCTAGAAAATGTTCAACGAATCGGACACATGTTACCACATATCTCAGAATCGGACACATGTTACCACATATCTCAAAATCGGACACATGTTACCACATATCTCAAAAGTTTCGTAATTCTTCTGCTTTGTCTAACTTAAATGTGGTTTCATTATTAAATTCAAAAGTTTCTCAGAAATAATTTTTAAAACTTTTTTAAGTTATTTACATTTGAAGAACAGTTGCCAGCCACAGCTGTTATACAGAGCAGTTTAACCTAAACAAACATTTATTCCTTTACATTACCAGATAGCAGAGATATAATTAAAGTCGTCTTTTTTATTTTGATTTAATGCTTTTAAACTTCTGCCTGTTCGGCGGATAAACAAGCCTACAAGGTTACTCACAAAGGTTAAGACTGCAAAGACGACCAAAAATTCCTTAGATATAATTGCCTAAAAATAATCTATAAATGGGTTAAGAAATGATTTGGTAAATAAAAAAGCTAGTTTTCAAATGCAGGTAGGAAATGATGTAAGAAAACTCCAGAAAGTCGTCTCTGAAGTCTTATACTTTCTGGATAACCTTGTATCAAGGAAATTCTGAAAGTCATAGTTTTATAAATACTAACTATTATTTTAATATTAGAGAGGATTTACGAGGGAATTTACTTTTCCAGGTGTTTTAAAGACGTAAGTAAGGGATGAAATATCATCACAAGCGTAAGCAAGGGATGAAATATCATCACAAGTGTAAGCAAAGGATGAAAAATCATCACAAGCGTAGGCAAGGGATGAAATATCATCACAAACGTAAGCAAGGGATGAAATATCATCACAAGCGTAAGCAAGGGATGAAATATCATCACAAGCGTAAGCAAGGGATGAAATATCATCACGAGCGTAAGCAAGGGATGAAATATCATCAAAAAAGTCGAGAAAAAACGAGGAAAATTCAACTTCCGGAGAAGTGCAGTTTTCTGAAGGAAATTCTCGCTATAAGTAAATATGTAGTTTTATCCCATTCTTTAAGCAACATTACAACCGATTTAACATTTCGATATTAATTTAAAAATATTTATAATTGTGTTGTTGATAATATTAATTTGTATAAATGTTAAAAAAGTTGTATATTTTTGTAAAAACTTGGAAATTTAGCTTTATTCATCTTGTAAATGTGCCAATTTTTCTCATGAAAATGTGCAATTCATCACTTCATTCTCCCTTGGGAGAACAAAAATATATTTACACTGTTCTCTGGGAGGAAAAGTTAAAGAGTAGGGGATGAACAAGGTTAATAATGTTGCTCAGAGATGGGATAAAAGTAAAAAAGGAATATATTTACACTGTTCTCTGTGAGAAAAAGTTAAAGAGTAGGGGGTGATCAAGGTTAATAATGTTGCTCAGAGATGGGATAAAAGTAAAATAGGAATATATTTACACTATTCTCTGGGAGAAAAGGTTAAAGAGTAGGGGGTGATCAAGGTTAATAATGTTGCTCAGAGATGGGATAAAAGTAAAATAGGAATATATTTACACTCTTCTCTGGGAGAAAAGGTTAAAGAGTAGGGGGTGATCAAGGTTAATAATGTTACTCAGAGATGGGATAAAAGTAAAATAGGAATATATTTACACTGTTCTCTGGGAGAAAAGGTTAAAGAGTAGGGGGTGATCAAGGTTAATATTGTTGCTCAGAAATGGGATAAAATTAATTCTCACATTTCTAGTGATCTGAAATAAAAGCAAATGTTTTCTTTACAAAGTCTGTGTTAGGTATAAATACAAAATTTGTATTGTAATTTCCAATAAAAAAAATTTAAATACCTTTCCTGACTTCTTTGCTGCTATCATCTATGTTACCAGAACATAAAAATAAAGCATATAGACTTTAAAACGAAAATTGCATTTTTAAAAATGTTTCAATAAGAAAATAACATCCTCCCCCCCCCTCTCCCACCCCTCGAAAACATTTAAAAAGTACTTCTCTGATACTTTTAATTCAATTTTGGGACCAACATGCAGTAGATGTACAGTGTACACTGTGTACAATTTTAAATCTGGGGAGGGGGGGTTCATGAGTAGGAAATTGGTCTGAACATTTGATTTCTACCTGAAGGATGGCTATTGCGTCATCTACCCCAGTGTCTGTATCAATAATGAATAATTCCTATTAAAGAATATATATATATATTTCTGTCAATAATAATATTGGTCGCAGACTGCCAAAATGTGGTCTAAAGTCTTTTTAAAAATATCTCCATCAATTTTAAAAGTACAAAACAGGCAAACCACATTTTTAAAAATGAAAGAAATAATAAGAGTATATTTCTAATTTTACAAGATTAACGAAGACAATTTAAATTCTCATGTTTATTGACACAAAATGTCAAATGTGGACAGGGATAAGCTTTAAAATTGTGCCTAATGATTTAGCAACAAAAAATCTCTAAATACTCATTATAGCCACTAAATATTAAATATCTCAGTAAAATAAATTATGAAATAAAAAGATTTTACCTCTGTTGAAGACATTTTTAATTTCTAGTATTTTTGAAAACACTTTATTTACTGATTCTGCAGGCACACTATAAAGCTCTGACTGAAATATGAGATTTTTCTAATTCTTTCCTTGATAAGACTGAAATCTGATAAAAAAACATATGATAAGATAAGACAACTAGTTTAAGCAGATGTTACCAAACTTGCTCGGATTCAAGTTTTAGCAAAACTATTAACCCTATTCCTGCTAAGGGGGGCGGGGTTCAATTTGACCCCCCCCCCCTGTAGTTTTTTTTACATAACTCAAAAAGTATTGGTCTGAGGCTGTTGAAATTTTCTGACTTTTCCTACATACCCAAAGCCCTCCCTTTAAGCCTAAACCCGGGCTTTAATACTAACTGCCTGAGTCCTCAGGCACACTGCCTGAATGACTGCTTTTTCCTGTAACAAACTAAATCTTTGTTTTGACCCACTTCCACTTGTCAGATTTTGATAAAATTTAGCTTTTTGGAAAGCCTTTGACATTGACTTGTTTAGGCAGATGTTACCAAACTTGTTCGGATTCAAGTTTTACCAAAAGGAATTTACATTCTGAGTTCTTTCTCCTCTGTTTAAAACTGGAACTTTGCGAAGTTAATACATTTACATTTAATCTGATGAAAATGTGCAACATCACATTTCTTACAATCAAACTTAGCATTATAACTTTATCTTATTACAGTTAAAATTAGTGTAAAACGTGTTCCGTAAACCTCGTGTCTTCTATTTAACCTTAAAAATCTCATACTCAAGAATATTAATATAAAGGGAAAAGAATAACTTAACCTGTCTTAAATGAATAAATATTTAAATATATTTAAAAAAGATAACGGAAGCTAAAGGTATTTAATCTTTGCTACAAACTAAAACTTTTTAATTTTTTGGCTTAATTTGAAAGTTCTTAAAATGAATCAGTTAGAGAGTTAAGGTTCCAGCTGCAAAGCTTTACAGTGTGCATTTATATTTTATAAGTTTATTGAAACTAATCGCTGTAAGCATTTCACAATAGTTTGGTCAAATGAAGAGAAACCGTATAGTATTTAATTTATTAATGGCAAGGTTTTTAAATCTACATTTAATGGGTAAAATACGTGAAAGTGAAGGATTACTAATTCCCAGAAAGGAGCTGTTTAGTGTTTACTCGCCACAAATTCTGATTTTCAAATCAGTTTCAACCCAAAATTTCGTTAATGAGGATCAGAAAGATTTGACGGTTACGAATATGTAGAAAACGTTATTTATTCAAAAAGGTAAATGTTTTATTAAATATGAACTATAGAGAACAATTTATAATATATACATTTAAACAACTACCAACAAAACTGGTAGTTCAGAATTATTCTATATGTTTTGAATTTTGAAATTGTTCAAACAAGACCCATTTCCTTGTCTGCCTGTCTGTACAACTCCTAAAATAGCAAAGAGTGATAACCAAAAAGCTCTGAAATTATTTTTGTCTTAATCCCTCTGTAATTTTGATAAAAAATAAGTTTTGTAATTGTTATAATTTGTAATTAAGATATTTCTGAAAATCTCCTAGGCATATCTTTTGCGATAAATTTAGTTAAAAATATCAATTATTTCAGACTAAATCACAGATAAAATCTTTTAAATGATCTGAGTGAGTGAACGTCAAAGTTTTTTAGCGGAGAGATAAAATCATTTCTCGTCAATCCGAACTTTATTAACGAGAGATTTGTTAATCTCCGTCTTGCTAAAAGTTTCGGACACAGAATGCGAAGAAACTTTCTAAGATAATTTTAAATCCGCCATTCTCCACATCCCCCCCCTCACATAGTATACGTTTACGTACCTGACATGCTGGGAATTCAAATGGAATTTTGAAACCAAGACTCTCCCAGAATTTATCCATACAAGTCTGTAGACCCTATACAAATAAACTCTAGTCAAATCAACGTTATTATTTAAAGAAAACTTAAAACTAATTTTGAAATGTTTTCTTTTAAAATATTGAGCAAAAATTTATTAGGTTTGGATTTTAACCTAACTATATATAATAAAGCTCTCACCCCTATATATATGTTTGAAATAGCTGGCAAAACCAAATTTTTATTTTTATTAGTAATTCGAAATTTTTTAAAGTGTTTTTTTTATTCCACGGTCACTTCACATAGTATGCATATTAGTAGAAAAAATAAAATTTTATAATTCTTGAATCACCAATGATCAATTTATCTTAAATGCAAAAGGTTGCAAATCTATATTAATAGAATCATACCATTGCAGGTTTGTACATGAGGCAGTCTGCGAACCCATAAAGGATATTTTTAATTTCCTTATTCAACAGAGATTTCTGCATCTCAAGGATATCATTTCCAAGCGCATTGGAGACCTAAAAATGGATATTTTTACAAGCTCATAAAAGACCTAAACATGAATATTATACAAAGCTTATTGGAAACCTTAACATAGATAGTATTCAAAGCTCATTGTAGACCTAAACATGTATATTATTACAAGCTCATTATAAAGACCTAAACACGGATATTTTCAAAGCTCATTGTATTTTTAAACATGGATATTATTGCAAGCTCATTAAAGACCTAAACCATGGATATTATTCAAAGCTCATTTGAAACCTAATCATGGATATTAATTCCAAGCTCACCAGAAACCTGAACACGGATATTATTCAAAGCTCATTGTAAACCTAAACATGGATATTATTCAAAACTCATTGTAAAGGCCTAAACATGGATATTATTGAAAACTTTCTCCTACTGACTGAAAAAACTGTTGAAATATTACAAACGACTTTACGTTTAAAAAATGTACACTGTAAAAATGTCTCATTGTATCAAATGAATCTAAAAGTTTTTCTCTACAATATTGCACTTTCACCTCAGCTACTATGTGCAGCCGTGTTCACAAAAATGAAAGGGGATATAAGCTTACTGCGAAAAAATAAGCGCTTTTTATTGGTACTATTCCAACTTCTATCTGTTGCGTCTATAGGGAGAAAATTGTTAAACATAACTCATACTGAAGAACGTATAGCGTCCATACAAATTCAACTCGGATCGTAATAAAATCAATTTAATTCCAAACAAATCTTTCAGATATTACAACCAATAGTCATCGATTATTTTTCGACGCATTCGTATATAGTTGATATTTAATAATATTTTTGATTTTGTTTTTTACAATAATATTTCGCTGGCGCTGGATTTTCGAACATTCCTTTAAAATATGAAAATGTCGTCTTCATTATCAAAAATCCACGTAACATGAATAAATGTTGTCAAAAGCAACTCTCAGATTATAAAAAATACAAAATATTATTAAATATCAACTATATACGAATATGTCGAAAAATTATCAATGATTATTGGTTGTAATATCTGAAAGATTTGTTTGGAATTAAATTGATTATATTACGATCCGAGTTGAATGTTGTAGCTTTCTGAATTTGTATGGATGCTACGTTATTGAGCATCAGTCGTGTTTAACAATTTTCTCCGTATTTACGCAACAGATAAAAAGATTAGTAGCGGTCAAAAGCGCTTATTTTTTGCCATAAGCCTATATACCCCCTTTCATTATTCGCGAACACTCCCTTTAAAAATGTTAAATGCAGATAATTCCTGCAGCTGAAATGTACATGTGATTTTAGTCGAGAAATCATATTATTGAAAATGCCACTTTCAAAATTGTAAACATTGATATCTAATTCATACTTGATCAGACAAAGCTTGTAAAGGTTTCCGTTGAAAAGGAATTGAGTTTTCTTATCCCTATATCTTTGCATTTGATTGTCGGAGACCTTAGATATTTCAAACTTTGAATCATTTTAGATCAAAGGTTTATACCATCAGGTTGAAAAGATATGGCAAGTGTAAAATCATAATTTGTGGTAAAAACTCAGTTCCTTTGGCATGTGTCATCTTAGCATGGAGGGTCACTTGAAATTACGTTTACAGTCCCATTAATCTAATATTATTAATGAAGTATTTTCAATTCAAATTAAACTAACCTTGTTGGCAATAGTGTTCAGTCCCTTTGCTAGTCCAGTGATATTAAATTTAACGTCATCAGATCCAAACTCAACCTGTGCAATTAGATCTTTCACGGAGTTTGGTTGACCGACGAAGGGTTAAACGACTTAAGATCAAACGACCCAGGGTCAAACGACATAGAGTCATCCGACCTAAGGCCAAACGATATAGGGTCAAATGGCAATCGGTCCAAAACGCGACAAAGGGTCAAAATGAAAAAAATTATTTTCTGTATTATTTCAGGGTAAGCTTTTGTTTAAAAATTCTGGGCCGAGCGCTGCGGCTAGAACAGGCTAGGGGGCCGAGCGCTACGGCTACTAGTTCTAATGTCCTTTGACTCTAGGTCGTTTTACCCTATATCGGTTGACCCTATGGTATTTGACCGTAGGTCGTGTGACCTTATGTCGGTGAATCCTTTTCCTGATACAAACTTAACCTATGCAATTAGATCGTTCAGTTTTTCTATCACATTCAAACATAAATAAAGGAATAAGCATTTACCTCAAATGTTTCCATTGCAATTGAGGCATTTCCTTGATTTTTCACAGGTTTCGCTCTAAAAAAGTAAATAAATCTGTTCAGTGCCACAAAAACCTTGGGATATATTGAGCTTTTTTGGTAGAATAAAGTCTATTTTTAAACCACCAAGTTGGGTCTACCTTTAAACGTCAAGAGTAAAAATAAAGATTTTTACTTGAAGTTGCAGAAAAAATAATATATTAAAAAATAAAAAAATAGGTTAAATCGTTAATCAAGCTTTGTTTCATTAGATTGGAATTTTAAAGAAGTTCAAATGATTAGAAAAAACGCTATTGGGGGTTTTTGTTTCTGGATCATTCCGATATGATACAAAAATGCGGGAAATAAATTAATAAATATTTTGAACGGTTTGAGCCCAAAGTGAAACAATTGCCATGTGAGATATTTTCTGAAAATTCTGTGTAAACTCGTAATCCAATATGAACTCTGGACATCATATATTCAATGGATAGTGTTCCCCTATATGAATGTATTACCTGAGAACTACGGTTAGGTCTATAGTTACTCCTGTGAGAGATATGTCTACAGTACTCCAATATGAATGTATTACCTGAGAACTACGGTTAGGTCTACAGTTAATTCTGTAAGAGATATGTATACAGTACTCCAATATGAATGTATTACCTGAGAACTACGGTTAGGTCTATAGTTACTCCTGTAAGGCGATATCTCTACAGTTCCCCTATATCAATGTACTACCTGAGAACTACGGTTAGGTCTACAGTTACTCCTGTAAGAGATATCTCTACAGTTCCCCTATATGAATGTACTACCTGAGAACTACGGTTAGGTCTACGGTTACTCCTGTAAGAGATATCTACAGTTCCCTATATGAATGTATTACCTGAGAACTACAGTTAGGTCTACAGTTACTCCTGTATGATATATCTACAGTTCCCCTATATGAATTTACTACCTGAGAACTACGGTTAGGTCTACAGTTAATCCTGTATGAGATATCTACAGTTCCCCTATGTGAATGTACTACCTGAGAACTACAGTTAGGTCTACAGTTACTCCTGTAAGAGATATTTCTACAGTTCCTTCACTGGTTGGTGCTGGTAATGCACTCATTACTCTCACATTATTCCTAGATTAACGTTATTCTAGATTAACATCATTTCTAAATTGGCATTACTCGTAGACTAACATTATTCCTAGATTAACAATATTCCTAGTTTAACACTGTTCATAACAATTAGAAAAGGCTGATTTATCATACAAATCAGATGGAAAAAATGCATAATGTGACACTTTGGGCGATTAGAATAGGACCAAACCAAGTTCCAATTTTCATGGTTTGTAAATTAAAGGTTATGTTTTTAGGGTTACCCACAATCAAAGGATGAGACCTCATTGACGACTGTACAAAATCTATTCAATCTTTTGTTTGCATAAATAGTTCCACGCTTGTCAGTTAACTTGTTTCTTTATGCCAAATCATCTAATTTTCCGTTAAAATACAATACTTTTAGATACTAAAAATTAAATAATTACAGGTCATCATTAAATGCTCATCCTTATTGTATGTTTCTTACATACAAAGGAACTTATCAATTATAGTTTGTTTTTAATGTGTAGATAGTAGATAGTAGATAGTGGATAGTAGATAGTAGATAGTAGATACTAACAATCTATATTTTCCCGCAGTTCTAGTTGTAGGTAAGCCCAGCTTTATCTTTAATGCACTGTAGGTTAGATCTTCATTTCTAGCTAACTAAAATATTAAGTATTAATGGCCTCAAACTTTAATTTATATATAATATAATATATCTTTGTGACATGATTGTGAAAACCTTTTATATGTGAATGATCTTATAGTGATGTCTTAAAGTTCTTTTTATAACGGCTGCGTTGCAAAAGATAAAAGGATTTTAAAAATTTGAAAAGTAAGGTGTGTAATCAGTTTTCAATTTAAAAAATTTCTCGTAAACATTCTTAATTTTTCCGTTTTTTATAATTCTTTATCTGAAATAAAACAATCTACAGAAAAGTAATGTCTGACTGACAAGGCGGATAAAAAAGACTTTAAATAGTTCCTATACCTGCATATCCAATAATTTGAGTTTACTGAGATCGTACAACCACATTTCACATACAACTACATGTCCTCTAGAATATTTCATATTTATTTTAAATACCACTTTGGAGGAAATACAACAGTTAACATTTCAGATTAACACCCTTTAAATCTTTTTCTGGGCAAAACTAGTTTATATCTTTGTTCTTCTATGTAAAAATTAAAATTGCATTTGCTTTTTTTAGTTACTGGTGGAATTTTGCAGCAGAGAGAGAGTGAAGGAGACTGACAAATAATTTCAAAATAGTTAATAAGACAATATATTCTCATTGTTACTCAGATAAAGTTATTGAAATATTATATTTGTTACTTGAGTAATCCTGGTTTTCTGAAGTCCTCACTCACAGGCAGAAGTTGGAATGGATCCAGTAGTTTAACTATAGGATCATTAGGATCGGCAAGATGTCTACAATTAAAAAAATAATAATTTTTTTTCATGATAAAGTCTAAAAAAAAGGAGAAAAGCACTTACCCAAAAAAATAATGAGTCACTGTATTATCGCTGTTTTTTTTACCTTGTTCTATCTGCATAATCTGTGCATGTATAGCTTATCTGTAACATTTGTAGAGAGTTTACCTTTTCCTATCTGCATAATCTGTATATGTATAGTTTACCTAATCTTATTTGTAACATCTGCAGAGGGTTTACCTTGTCCTATTTGTGCAATCTGTAGAGGGTTTACCTTGTCCTATTTGTACAATCTGTAAAGGGCTTACCCTGTCCTATCTGTATAATCTGTAAAGGGTTTACCCTGTCCTATCTGTATAATCTGTAGAGGGTTTACCCTGTCCTATCTGTATAATTTGTAAATGGTTTATAATCTGTAGAGGGTTTCCCTTGTTCTACCTGTATGATTTGTTAATGGTTTCACTTGTCGTATCTGTATAATCTGTAGAGGTTTTACTTTGTCCTATCCGTAAAATCTGTAGAGGGTTTGCCTTGTTCTATCTGCATAATCGTTGTATAGCTTACCTTGTCCTATCTCCATAACCTTGTATAGCTTACTTTGTCCTATCTGCATAACTGTTTAAAGCTTACCTTGTCCTATCTGTTAAATCTTTAGATTGTATATTTTTTCCTTGCTGTTAAACTGTAGACAGTTTACCTTGTCCTTTCTGTATAATCTTTAGATAGTTCACCTTGTCCTTTGGATAGTTTACCTTGCTACTCCATCGTTAAAAACTTTAGTTATGAATTGTTCTGCCAGGATATCTCTTCTCAAGGTATGTATTCCCCAGCCTCGTGTTGCATTCTCTAGAACACTGTGCCATGCAGGGTCTCTTCATATATTTTTAGGAATTTAATAACTTAGCTTTATTTAATATATTTTTTGTGAAACTGTTATAAACATGTTAAAATCTTTATTAATTAGTGTTCTTTTTAATCTTTTAATATTTTTAATGCAGCGAGATTCTCTCTTCAGTAAAAATGGTTGTCTAGTTTTATTTGAATTACCAAACTTTTACAATATAATAATTTTGTCCAGGATTTTTTAATGCTAACCGGCCAAAGCTATCCATGAACTATGTTCTATAATCCATTAGAATTGGGGAAAATCAGTATTTATTGAGACAAAAAAAATTTTGTCTCGGCAAATATGCAAAATATTTTCATACTTTACTTGTTCCACAAATACAGGAACTCTTTCCATAGGAGTTGGTTTCCTGTCTAGATCACATAGCAGGGTTCCAACTTCCTCTTTTAGCGAAGATTTTACCAAATCAACAATTGTACTCTAGAAATTATTTTGTCTATTACATCACAAGATTTAGTTTTAGAACGTGCTAAAAAGTTTTTAGTCAATTCTATTTTATTGTTTCTTTTTCTCAATTCTTCGGGATGTTTTTTTACAAAGTGTTGCTACAAAGGAATTTTATAGAATGAAAAAATTATATTTTAGACTTAATAACTACAAGAACGTATCATTCAATTTTTTAATTTTGTGTCTTTTTTCTTTATAATGCATCATTTATAAAGATTTAGATCTAATTTAATACCTTACTGAGCTCTATGGCCATTTCTCCGATAACACTGACAACCCCGCCAAGGATGGATCCAATGTTTTTAAAATCAAAGTTTACCTGAGATTAAAACACAGAATTAAAACCTCTTTAGATGCAGGTTCAATATTAGAACAAAGGAATTGAGTTTTTGCCACAAACTCTCATTTTCTTATCTCTATATCTTGGCAACTCTATGTTATAGACCTATAATATTTCAAACTATTAACTCTTTTTGATCAAGTAATCTAAGTTTGAAATGTCAAAGGTTTACTCAATCAGGTTGCAAAGATATATGAATTACAAAATTAGAGTTTGTGACCAAAACTCAATTCCTTTTAAGATTTATGATTTGATCAGGAAAAAGATGATTTTTTTTTGTGTGGGATAGCTTAGCTTGAGCGATTAAACTACACACTGATCAAAATATGGCAAAGTTCCAATCAAAAAAGCAATGAGAGTTTTTCCGATTACTTCTTGTAAATTAAATCTCAGTGTTTTACAGTTTAAAATGAACATGCATAGGGCTACAGGAAAGTAAGTATATTTGGTAAAATCAATGACCTCGAAGTTGCGACACTTTAAAGGGACTGTAAAGGAAAAAATAATTTTTATTTTGCATTTTGCATTTTTAATAGATATAATTAATAATATTATTACATGTAGTCCGTATGGTCCGTATTTCGTCATAATAACTTCAGCCAATGGCAGTGCATTATCGTTGTCACGTGGAATAGACGGATATTACGTGACCAGTATACTCCACTGCCATTGGCTGAAGTACTGGTGACGTACTACGGCCTATACGGATTAAGTCTAATAATATTATCAATTATATCTATAAAAAATGCAAAATAAAAATTAAATAATTATAATAGATGTAGTCGTTTTCAGATTGGTTGCGTAATTGTTGACTATGATCTGTTTAATACTACAACTTTTATACAAAATCTGGCTTATGCCCGTTTTGGTATAATTTTGACACAGTTTTATGTCAATTTCTCGAGACAGGAACATCAGATAGATGCCTTATGGGTATCGTTCAAAACCTGAGACTCTCAGATTGTATCACCCCCTTTCATTTTTCCTTTACAGTCCCTTTAATGTCAACTCATTCTTGAAAATTGATGCGAGACTTTGCCCCGGAAAAATAATCTATCTATCTACGAATTATAGTCACCGTCTAAAGATACAGATTGATTTAGGAAATCAAATCTAAAAAAAAAATGAGGAAAAAGATTTTCATAATTC
Source organism: Eurytemora carolleeae (assembly GCF_000591075.1). Taxonomy (NCBI): domain Eukaryota; kingdom Metazoa; phylum Arthropoda; class Copepoda; order Calanoida; family Temoridae; genus Eurytemora; species Eurytemora carolleeae. The sequence goes on along the minus strand of NW_019396099.1, from coordinate 174,054 downwards.
CTAAATTTAAAATGTTTGTATAATAATACTTACATAATCGTATTCTAAGGGAAGTTGAATGTTTGTTATAACAAGGTTTGATGTTTTATTACAGCCATCAACCACATCCATGCTAACTTCTATCTAAATAGATATATTTAAAGTTAAATAGTTTATAAAAAATATTCTCAATAAAAAAGTCTAAATTAGCTTATAAGGATGACATTTTTTCTTAACAATAGGTTCAATGGTTTTAGTTGTCTATGAGCCTTCACTTTTGATCCTATTTTTACCGGTCAAATGTAAATGTTTCGTAAATCTATTTGGATCATAAGTTCCGAACAGAATTTACTTAGAAAGGTTGCATAAAATAGTGTATGCGTAATTTCATGTACTCGCATATAGAGTGGCATTTCCGATTACTAACCGTACCCTTTGAACCTTTGCCTTTTGATGGCGTTATTCTTCTTTTCTCTTTCATAAAATTTGATATTTTTAACTGTGGTTCTCTACAAAAGTGACTTGAAATTACAGCTACTGTTCCTTTAAAACCAAGACTGAAAGAAAATCCTATTGTCTAAAGATAAATAGCGTTATCATAAAATATCTTTAAATAATCAAAACAAAATTGTTTATTACCTTTTGTTTAGCACTGCCAAGATCCACAGTAAAAGCTTGTTCTCCTCCTGAGTCCATATCCCCCATACCCCACACCCATCCAGTGTACACTGCCTAATTATACAGGGTTACCCACAAAGAATGAGACTTCAGAGACGACTGTTCGGAATTTATAGTGGGTAACCTTGGATAATATATACAGAGGTCGGAACTTTTGAATGAACATGAAAGGAATTTTTGTGAAAAGAAATTAAGTATTCGCCACAAACTCAAATTGTCTATAAATCCCTATTCTTTGCAACCTGAGGGTGTAGACCTTTGCTATTTCAAACTGAGATTATTCAATCTAATAGAATTCATAATTTGAAATAACAAAGTTCTACAGCACCTTGATACATAGATATACTATAGGGATTAGAAAATTAGAGTTTGTGGCAAAAACATGAAATCTCGTTAACTAATAAAAAAAGTTAGTAAAGTTAAACTAAAAGTAAAAAAATAGTTTAATAAATGTTATGCCCAATCTTACCTAAAACTTTATATTTAGGAATTAAAATTAAAATGTTCGTTTTTTAAAAATGGTAGTTTTCAAAACGATCTTTTTGAAAAACGATTGTTATTAAAAACGATCGGTTTTCAAAACGATCGTTTTCATAAAAATCGTCGTTTCGTTAACGACGACCCTTCGTTAACGATCGTTAACATAATTGTCAATAAAATTATTTTTTCCAAAACGATCGTTTTTTCCAAAGAAATCGTTTTTAAAAAAACAATCGTATAAAAAACGGTCGCAAATCGTTTTTTTTAAACGATCGTTTTCAAATATTTAGAACAGCCCTAGTATCCAAATTATAATACCTAATATTTATACTGGCCAATATCTGTTAGATTCCCAATATTTAGAACAGCCCTAGTATCCAAAATACCAAATTATAATACCTTATATTTATACTGGCCAATATCTGTTAGATTCCCAATATTTAAATCAACCCTAGTATCCCAATAATAAAACCTTGTATTTATGATGGTCAATAACAGTTAGATTCCCAATATTTAAAACAGCCCTAGTATCCAAATTATAATACCTTATATTTATACTGGCCAGTAACTGTTAGATTCCCAATATTTAGAACAGCCCTAGTATCCAAATTCTTCAAGGAGTCTCCTCTTTCAAGAACCAGCTCCTCTAACCTGTGATTAAAAAGATAAAAGACATTTTTTGGTTTCAAATGCCCGAACCCTCTCATTTTTTCTTTGTAGGAACTTAATTTTTTTTCTGTCACATGATCATGCCCATGGTGCGTGTTGCTTCCAAATAATTAGTTTGGTAAATTCTAAAAAAGGAAGAAATAACTAAATTTTAATTTCTATTACGCACAAATATTTTTCTGGCCAAAAAATAGAATTTTTAATTTTTCTTCTTGCTTCATTTAATAAAAAATACGTTCATCATTTCATAAATTGAAATTAATTTCTACTAAAAATAGATCAATTTCCATCCCTAGTTTTCTGACTTAACCAACACTTACTTCATATCAGCCAATCCAGCAATAGTAATATTCCACATGTAAAACTCAATCTAAAAACCACAATTTTGACGTTTTATTTTTTAAGATACATATTATTTTTTAACCGAATTTAATTCTTAAAATGTATGAAATAATTTTTTAAATGAATTGAAAGAAAGAAGAAAAATATTACACTTATACCTCATAGCCCAGTAAGCTCGTGTTTACATATACAGGTTGATCCATTAAGGGATCAACGTACAAGGGCTCTAATCCTATTCCATATAGAGCTCGATCCCTAATGGAAATACGTAACTTAAAACTTTAATTTTAAAATATGAAAACGGAATTTTACTTTTCTTTGGATTAAAAAGATTCTAGGAGATGTTTGATAAAAGGCCTAGACTATTCATAAAATGAAATCACATTAATTAACACAAATACCAAATGAAAACAAAGTTTGCATGCCAAATGCTTGTCAAAAACACTATTTTAATATGAATTACTAGACAAGGGATTTTTCACAAATCTTAACATTTTTGGGCTGAGAAACATCTTTTAGCTGTAGGATACTCTTTGTAATCCTAAATTCGTAATTTATGTTTATGTTTCAAAAGATAAACAGTCCCTTTAAAAAACCCTGAGTCCAACCTGTTGACAGCTACAACAATATCCAACCAAGCTTGTCTAATCATTTGCTCCCAAACTTCATCAGGAACCCTACTCTCCTTTAATCCAAGATCAGTACTGAACAAACACAATTAAAATTAATTTGTAAATTTTTGAAAAAATGTTTTAATTAAAGAAATTGATTACTCGCCTTATTAAAGGAATAGGAAAATAAAAGAATAAAATATTTTTTACTTATATACACGTTTAAGCATTTCTTTTACCGTAATTTAACGTTTTGCTTTCTTTCTTCTTATTCTAATCTTTTAACCCTAGTTATTTGCAATTTGATAATAGTGCAAATCTCTGATATTTAAAACATATTAACTATTTGATCTGGTAGAATTCATAGCTTGAAATATAAAAAGTCCACAAAATCAGGTTTCGAATATATGCTGATTAGAAAATGAGTAATCAGAAATCAGTTCTTTTGAACTATTAGCAAGGAAAACCAGTGGTTTTTACAAAGAGGTTGTTAACAACTTACTCGGCCAACTTCCCTGCTCTTCTGCCCAGGATTTGTAATGTAAGACTGGTAATGCACCCAGATTCCATTTCACCATAAACCTAAAATAAGAGAGATAACCCGCCATACTACAGAGCTGAAAACTCTTGTATTGAATACCCCCAGATTGCTAAATATTTGTATCCACTATTGACACTTTTGATGTTCTGTTTACTCTTCTCTTTTGAAAACCAATTGCTGGGGCTGGACCAATGAGAGTTCTTTCATTGATTGCGCGCACAAATCAAAATATGCCAGGCCTCTGGAAATGAAGATGAAATTAAACTTGAGATAAACAAAAAGTGGAAATCAAGCATTGAATTCGATATCCACAATTTTAAAGCTTTCAACTCAGGGCGTATAACACAAGGCATCTTGAACAAATGGTATCTAGTTAAGTACTGCAACAGTTAAACAAATTTCTCAAAATATACCCATTTGTGAACTCATCAAACTGTAGAATTGAAAGATGACAGACATTTAAGCAATCTTATGTTTATTTGTTGTTCTTGTTGAAAAATATGGTAAAATGGAGATACGTTATTTTAAGATAAATTTAAATTGAATCATGATTACCTCTAGCTGGCTATCTGGGGATTCAACTATGCTTCCCAAACTAAGTTAAAACAAACGTGCAATAGAATTTAAGTAAAATTGAAAGTAAGTCAGATACTCATACAAGATAGAAGCTACAGGGTGGAAGTACATTTTCTAACCATAATTTGGTATCTAATGAATTTAAGATCTAATTAATTAACAGTAGTTCAGGATCTAATTAACATGAATTTTGGATCTAATTAACATGAATTTGGGATCTAATTAACATAAATTCAGGATCTAAATAACAGGAATTCAGGATCTAATTACCATGAATTCAGGATCTAATTAACATCATTTCAGGATCTAATTAACAGGAATTCAGGTTCTAATTAGTAGAGATGTCAACGATAGTGTAACGTAACGTAAAATGTACGTTTTTGTACGTACGTTACAATAATGTGTAACGTTTGGATATATTCTATATAACGTGAACGTTAAACGTTAACGTTATAGGAGCTCATACCTAACGTTAACGTTAAACGTTAACTTTAGAGGAATATACCCCCAACGTTAGCGTTTTGTGGAAATGTAACGTTATTTTTCTATTATCTACAACTTGTTTGACCATAACGTAAAGAAATGTTTTGTTTCCAAGGGGAGCTTGAAAGTCTAACGTTTAAAAAATGCATTGTGATTTGATTGAATATCGTAACGAAAGGATTTCTATTTCAAAGTTCAACTTATAAAAAGTGTAACGTTGTATTACTGAAAAATGCATTACTGTTTATGAAAACGTTTTGAAACGTTTTCCCTTATAGTATAATGAAAAATTCAACGTTGCAGAAATGAGTTATTATTTTAATAATCAGGAAACGAAAGTTTTTTTTTACAGAGAATAAATTTCAATAATGTAACGTATAACATTTAAAAAAATGTAATTCTGTAAATCATAATGTTTCATAACTTTTCTCTGAATACTAAATTGATTTGTCTAACGTCTGATGAAAATGTCGTTCATAAAACGTTAGACTATGAGGGCTGAGTTTTAATTTCAAAAGTGTAACAATAATTCTGTCAATCAAAACATTTCAAAACGTCTCTAATATATCAATGTAAGAGATTCGACTGATGATTATAAGAGCTAAGACTTATGGTTTTTCATTTCAAGTTCAAAGAAAATGAGTTTATGCCAAAAACTCTAATTTCCATTTAATATATCTTTGCAACCCAATGTCATAGACCATTAATATTGAAATATACAAGGTTTAAACCATCGGGTTGTAAAGATATAGGGATTAGTAAATTTAAAAAAAAAAATTAAGTGTAAACGAGTTTTTGTAACATGCTAGTAGTGAAAATTCAAATATTATAAATGTTTCTTGGACATCTTGTTTGATGAAACCACTAAAACTCTGGAAAAGGAAGACGACATTAAGAAATTTTACATATGCATTTTCTGTTATAAAGCAAATGATTTACTAATTGTAAAAAAATCAACTTATTAAGTGGAACGGGTCTGTGAACAAACACAATTACTGGGTTTCATATTTATTTGACTACTTGAAATCATAACTTCAGTTGGCATGGTTCATGTTTTAGGTTGAAAAATTTAGAAATGTAGATACTTACTAAAATGCAACAATATTTTATCAATAGGAAAATATGCGTGTTATGCTTTATTCATCAATAGATTTTGAAACTTTAGAATAGAAAAAAACTGATTTTTTAATCGATTTTTTTAAAAGAAAAAATTGTTAAATAATTTTATTTCGCGTTGTTTGTGTTAAAAAAATTAGCACTTGTCTTGCTATATTTGATATTTTAACCCCAAACATGAACTCTGAAAACATTTTCATTGTGGTCTGTAAATTAAAGCTAATGCCGCTTTTTTACTCACTTTGTAAGTAATATAAAAAAACCACAAAAAGAACTAAAAATTTGTCACAAATTATAATTTTCTAATCTCTACATCTTTGCAAGCTGGTGTTGTAGACTTTTGATATTTCCAGCTATGACTTCTGTTAGATAAGAATGTCAAAAGGAATTGAGTTGTTCACAAACTTATATTTCTAATCCCGCTATCTATGCTACCCAATGTTGTAGACCTTAGATATTTTAAACTATGAATTCTGTTAGATAGAAGAAAAGATCAGTCTGCGTTGCGTAAAAAAAGAAAAAATTAACCTTAAACTAATCTAAAATAATTTAGAACCACTGCTCCACATGCAAAAGTGGTTTGCCTTGCCGAATTTTAACTCATTTTATTAAGTGTCCCAAAACATGTCTATTTTTTAAGCTCGTCAAATACACGATGATAATTTCAAGTGATCCTTATTAACATCAATTCGGGATCTAATTAACATCAATTCGGGATCTAATTAACAGGAATTCAGGATCTAATTAACATGAATTCGGAATCTAATTAACATGATGAATTCGGGATCTAACTAACATAAATTCGGGATCAAACAAACTAACATGAATCATGAGTGTAATTAACATAATTCAGGATCTAATTAACAGGAATTCAGGATCTAATAAACATGACCATTGAGATTTTCTAAAATAGAATAAGCTAAACTTTAAAAATCAAATTGTCAAAGAATATTTTAATTGCAGATGAAATGGTGTGACGTGCTATCTCACAGGCATATGTAGGGAATGTACAAAGATTTTAAGTTGTTGGACTCTATTGGTTTATGAAAGGTTGACCTGTTTGGAAAGGCAAAGCACTTCGGTTAAAATAGTTAATTTGGAAAACATCATTCAGAGAATTCCTAGCATGTGGTTTGCAATAATTCAAAATATAATAATTTGTTATTGTCAATTTTTGCTTGGTTTAGTTACATGTCAAAAATTTAGTTTTATGAAAAGTATGTTTTTCCTTGGAACTGTTTTATTCTTAAGAATTGATCTAGACTGCTCGAACGTGTACTGGTCTAGTAAGTCCTGAAATGAAACATAATATAGATTACAACGACCAACATAAAGTAGAAAAAAATTTGATATTATTTGTTCTGCATAGAGTTTTCGTAAAGGTTTAAAAGGGGTAAATGATAAATCATAATTACAATATCATTTCTGATCCAGAAAAAAAGTTGTTCTTCCATATTTTTTTTGTTAAATATTGGATAAAATTAAAATGAAAGCTCATAATTAGGAATTTAGAGAATTTAAAGAATGAATTCAACTTGTAATGGATAAAAAGATGGTTTTCATACTAATGTATTAAAACATCACCTACCATCTCATAATTAGGAATTTAAAGAATTTTTTAAAGAAAATGAATTCAACTTGTAATGGATAAAAAAGATGGTTTTCATACTAATGTATTAAAACATCACCTACCATCTCATAATTAGGAATTTAAAGAATTTTTTAAAGAAAATGAATTCAACTTGTAATGGATAAAAAAGATGGTTTTCATACTAATGTATTAAAACATCACCTACCATCTCATAATTAGGAATTTAAAGAATTTTTTAAAGAAAATGAATTCAACTTGTAATGGATAAAAAAGATGGTTTTCATACTAATGTATTAAAACATCACCTACCATCTCATAATTAGGAATTTAAAGAATTTTTTAAAGAAAATGAATTCAACTTGTAATGGATAAAAAGATGGTTTTCATACTAATGTATTAAAACATCAGCTACCTTTGTGTGGTAATTTTTATATAAATTCTTAAAACTTCCTTCATCATTAGGATCCCAATGCCCAGTGTTATCAAGCTCAACCTTAAAAATTTCAAGATTAATTTACACATTTTTTTCTTTGCACATGTACATAGTTCATAAATTGAAAATATTCATGTTTATTTTCTTCAATTTTTATTGTTAATTAACCTTTTTAAATCCTATCATAAACTCATTTAGTTTCCCATCCTTACATCTGTTAGATCCAACAGTGTCCAGGTTCGACCAAGTAACGAATAATCTACACAAAAATTTACAATATGGAATTATTAAAAATACACAATTTAATGACTTATCTAAAATTACTTAGTCTCAAGAAAATGTTCTAAATCTATTTTTTAAAATTTATAAAATACAGGTGTTCAAACAAACGGTAACTAAAAGTTTAAAACAAGCATCAATATAACTCAAGGTTGACATCAAAAAGCCTAGTCTTAAGCGAGTCTAAATCATAGATAAATAAATAAATATAGATAGCTTATATACGCAAAATCACCAAGAATTGTACAGTCCGCGAACTCATACTTCTAGGGGTCAAAGTGTACTTCAATGATAAGCGGGGTGGTTTGGTGTTTTAATGGATTTCATAATTATTAAAACACTCAGGAGTGAGTTTTATGGAACTATTTGAAGAACAGTTTTTCACTGAGCAATATATCATATTGACGAGAGCTGAAGAAGGATACGAGAAGGACTAAAATTTCTCTCTACAGAACTCATGTACACCACAAGTACTCAATGACATAAGAACAGTCAATGTTCACAACCGACCTTGTTTATCTATAAAATAGGAATATCTTTAAAACATCTTTGTACATTTATATCTTTCAAGATGAAAAATGTCGTCTTATGCGCAATCTATCTTTATCTATGGACATGGTCTAAATCCGTAAGTTAGACCCGGGTCTGATTTGGTGAGTTTTGTCCAACGAGATTATAGTATATAGAGTGATGATGTACGCTAATCCTTTACTAATTGTACAGTGCCCAAATTTAATGAATTTGAGCTGCGTCTTAAATCCGCCAAAAACCGGTTTCAATTGAGCACCGACTTAAATCTTGAAGCGATGAATATGATTTTAAGTGAAACAAACAATATTTGAGCCGCGGCTTAAATTTAAGCCTCGGCTCAAATTCTTTAACTTCAGGCTCAGGCCGCCCATATACTTTCAAAGGTCAACCTGTAAATTATAGTACTCGGGGGTGATTTCTGAAAATATTTATTTTCTTGAAAGGGACTGTAAAGGAAATATTAAAGAGGGTATAGGATGAAACCTGAGAATCTCAGAAGTTGTACTATACATATAAAACATCTATCTGATGTTCCTGTCTCGAGAAATTGATATGAAACTGTGTCCATATTATACGAAAATTCATAAATATGCAATTTTGTATAAAAGTTGTAGTATTAAACAGATCATATTCAACAAATACGCAACAAATCAGAAAACGACGATATCCCACAGAAGCCTGAGAATCTCAGATTTGCTAATTTTATATATATTTTTTTATTTTTTATTTTTATTTGATATAATTTATAATATTATTACATATAGTCCATGTCCGTATTTCGTCACCAGACCTTCATCCAATGGCAGTGCACTGTACTGGTCATGTGATTTTCGTCTGCATGACGTGACAACGATACTGCACTGCCATTGGCTGAAGCTTAGATTGCTTAGATGTCTTATCAGGGTTAAATACACCATTCTGTTGGAACTCATATTCGCTCTAATTATTAAGTTTTTTAATGAGGACGCAGACGCATTATATATCCCAGCTTTCAAAATATAATTAAACCATAATTAAGTTCAACAATCAACATATAATTAAACCATAATTAAGATCAAAATATAATTAAACCATAATTAAGATCAAAATATAATTAAACCATAATTAAGTTCAAAATATAATTAAACCATAATTAAGATCAAATTACCTTAATCCTTTCCCATCTTGAAGTTTAAGAGGTTTCCCTGGATGAACCATAACCTGCCAACTTATACTTCCACAGCTAGATCTCATCTCCTTATTGTTGTGTAGGATAGCTAAATACAAATCCTTATTGTTGTGTAGGATAACTAAATACAAATCCTTATTGTTGTGTAGGATAGCTAAACACAAATTCTTATGTTGTGCGGAATAGCTAAATACAAATCCTTATTGTTGTGTAGGATAGCTAAATACAAATCCTTATCGTTGTGTAGGAGAGCTAAATACAACTCCTATATTGTTGTGCGGGATAGCTAAATACAACTCCTTATTGTTGTGTAGGAGAGCTAAATACAACTCCTATATTGTTGTGTAGGAGATACAAATATTAATCATTTTCTTCTTCTTGTCTAGTCCTTCCGCACCAAGAGAGAGGGCAATATAAGCTTTATGTTATAATTTACTCCCTTATAAAACATTTAAAGATTTATATTTTAGGTTTAGTTTTAAACTTGTTTGTTAAGAAATGGGTTTAAAATATAATTTTTTTTTTTTAAATAAGCTGCAGACTGAAAGATTTTTTGCGAAGATCATCTGTACTTTTAAATTGTTTTCAGATTTATCAAAAAAAAAAATTTTAACCTCAAAATCTTTATATAAAATAAAAATATCCAAAAGTAAAGTTTGATAATAATTAAAACGTTTCACAATTTGTAAGTAAAATTTCTTTTGAACGCCACAAAAGAGACAATTTTGTTCCAAATACGAAATGTCTTGCAAAAAAAATTAAAATTGTTAAACCCAATGTGTACCTCAGAGGCGTGTATTCAGGGGGCCCCCTTGGACCAGTGAAATCTATTGTTTTCAGGTGATTTTCAGGCCCTAACTGGAGCTGAGCCCCCCACCCCCCACTAAAAAACATACAATCTCCACCCACCCCCCTTTTAAACTACTGAATACGCCCCTGGACTGTACCTATATCAACAGCTGCAGGAGCTAGGGTAGAGAATACTGGGAATTGAGAATACTGGTATCCACATCTTGTCCAAACTCTTAATTAACAAGTATTTGTAAAGTAAAGTAAAAATTATTTATTAATGAAATATAACAAAAACATTCAAAAATATTCAGGAGAAAATATTTAAAAACCTCTAAAAGTAGAGGTTGTGGGAATATTTCCTCCCAATTCTAAAAAAAGATAAAAATAGAAATAAAAGGAAAAGGAAAGGAAAGGATAAGGAAAGTTACATATTCATTTTTTACACTATATTTAATATAAATTAGTGGTGGATTCTTTAGTATTTTTCGACGATGAACTAACAACTTTTAGAAACAAAAATTATAGATTTATTTTATTTGTACTGTTAAAAAAGTAATAAAAAAGCTTAATGGAGTGTAAAAGAGATATAGGTTCTATGAAAAACGGGCATTTTTAAGCATGTTTTTAATTCGCGCTGATTTTTGACACCTTTATGTTTGATATATCTTTTACTCTTTTTAATCTTTTTATTCTTTTCTTTGTAAAGTCGTCTTTGGTTTCTTCGATTCTTTTGAAAACATAGCATTAATCAAAACATTTGTTCTGCTTCTTTAACAGGAGTTAGATCTATATCTTGATTTGAATTTAAGTAAGCTAACATATTAAACAATTCAAAAATAAACATTTAAAAAATAACTAGAATCAAGCATGGGTTACAATTTACAATTAAATATTATAAAAGCTAAAACTTTTATAAATGCAAATTATAGGGTGCTTTTTGAATTCTGTAAATTTTGAAAAACTTATATCTCATCTGTTTTAAAACATTTTTTTTATTCTAAAATAGTTACTAATGAATAGACGTTTTATAATCTATAAAATAAAATCCAGGAAATAAAAACATGTAAATCTGCAATTTCTACTTTTTTGTCACTTTATATTTTCACCAAAAATCATGTTTTCTTGAGGGACGGACTAGAAATAATGCTACGATCTTTCTGAAATACAACCTAGGCATGGTCATATAAAGGATTCCCTGATAATTACAACCAGATTAGTCCAGAAATGAGGATGCAGCTATGAAAACCATGCCGGCCTCTCTCGCTCATGTCAAAGTAGCCAAAGAGAAAAGGAGGCCAATTTGAACATTTAATTAAGAAGTATTAATAACGTTTTTGCTATATGATACCAAACGTCCATATGTAAAGACAACCTTAATTGTTTAATAATGATTTAACCTGTGCTGTTCCAGACTTATAAATTACAGAATTAAAAAAACACCTTGTATAAGGTTTAGAAAACTTGATCTGTTAGGGATCGTATAAGTGTGGTTCCTGAGATCTGTCAGGGATCGTGTAAGTTTAGTTCCTGAGATTTGCCAGGGATCGTGTAAGTTTAGTACCTGGGATCTGCCAGGGATCGTGTAAGTTTAGTACCTGGGATCTGCCAGGGATTGTGTAAGTTTAGTTCCTGAGATCTGCCAGGGATCGTGTAAGTTTAGTACCTGGGATCTGCCAGGGATCGTGTAAGTTTAGTACCTGGGATCTGCCAGGGATCGTGTAAGTTTAGTACCTGGGATCTGCCAGGGATCGTGTAAGTTTAATACCTGGGATCTGCCAGGGATCATGTAAGATTAGTTCCTGAGATCTGCCAGGACTCGTGTAAACTTAGTTCCTGAGATCTGCCAGGGATCGTGTAAGTTTAGTTCCTGGAATCGGCCAGGGATCGTGTAAGATTAGTACCTGAGATCTGCCAGGGATTGTGTAAGTTTAGTACCTGGGATCGGCTAGAAATCGTCCACTAAAGTTTTCCACCTGAAGCACAATGCCTCGATCCCCCTATTAAATAGTCAATCTACTGCGCTTAAAAAATTGATGTCTTTTTTAAAATAAAATTATGTAACTTTTGAACAAAAATGGTTAAAAAAAATCATGGTAACCTTTATCAATGAAGAAAAAACATTTACATTGGTTCTAAAGGGTTGAATACTTCAAAAAATCTAGTTTTCTAACTAAATGATATGATATATGGTATAATCATATTAACTTATTTACTAAATGTAAAAAATATTGTATTTTCAAATTTGAATAGAACTCGGATTATTGTTTTGTGTTCAAGATTTATGTAAAATCAGACCAATACAATTTTGATTTTGTGAATATTTTGGTTTAAGTATTTTACCTCCTGTTTTAGAATATCCAAAGCTGGTTTTGAAGCTTTGATCTGCTTTCTTAAGTTATTTCCCTTGTAAAAAAATATTCAATAATAACTATTTATCTCTGTATTACAGGGAGGTCATAGGGATGTAATACATATAGGAGGGAGTATTACATTACCGAGGCTTCCAGTTTATTTATCAAATTTTTGTTGGCTCACGTCACGTGACTCAAGAGATATGCAATTTTTTCAACTTTAAACAAATTTTATGGAGATGTTTCCACTGCCAAACATAATATTGCATTTTAATTTACATAAAAATCAACCTTTTTTAAGTTTAAAAAACTGTAAAATCTGTTTACTTTTGAAACACATATTTTTGAATTCAGAAAATAATGTAACATTTCGCTCCTAGTTTCAGGGTTGCAATGTAAATATCAGGGATAAAAAATTCACCTAAATAGAAGCAAAATTCAATCATTCTTTCAACATTCAACTCGGATCGTAAAAAATTCAATTTAATTCCAAACAAATCATTCAGATATTGCAACCATTAATCATCGATAATTTTTCGACTCATTCGGTAAGTTGATATTTCATGTTATTTTTTTTTATGATCAGGTAGTTACTTTTGAAAACATTTATTCCTGTTTCGAGGATTTTTGATAATGAAGACAACTTTTTCATATTTATCAGGAATGCTCGAAAATTCAGTGCTAGCGAAATATTATGAAATATTAACTATATACGAATGCGTCGAAAAATAATCAATGACTATTGTTTGTAATATCTGAATGATTTGTTTGGAATTTAATTCATTATTTCACGATCCGATTTGAATGTTGCAACTTTCTGAATTTGTATGGACGCTACGTTTTTAACAATGTTATCCTTTAGACGCAACAGATAGAAGTAAGATTAGTAGCGATCAAAAGCGCGCCTATTTCTCGCAGATACCTTCTTTGATTTTTCGCGAACACTCCCTTTAATATTGTCATAACTTTGTTCAAACGTTGGGAAAAAGGATGATAAGCAGAATAAAACTCATTTTTAAAATTTCAAATAAATATTAACTAATTAGTCTCCATTTTCATTAATTTATTTATTAGAAATATATAAAAGTTTAAAGCTAAATATAACAATTTGTCTTACAATTATCATGTTTATTTTGATCCACTGTATGGAAACTGATTTTATACCTTGCCAGGAAGGCCACCAACTTCCTTTATCTCTGACTGCAGCTTTTCCCTTCTCTCCTCATACTTTTCCAGACGAGTCAACACTGGCCTGAAGAATTATAAACAAAACAGTCCCTTTAAGCAAAACTGGCCTGAAGGATTATAAACAAAACAGTCCCTTTAAGCAAAACTGGCCTGAAGGATTATAAACAAAACAGTCCCTTCAAGCAAAAAAAAAGATATTCAGAAACCCATTTTTATTACGATCTTTATAAACATAGATCTTGTTAAAATGAAATAACTAAACATTTGTATTAACTGGAAAAAGTAACAAATACATCCTGCAGTGAGAACCAGAACACTGCGGAATGAAGGTCTTCTTTGTTACCATAATACTTTGGGAATATGCTGCAACTGTTTTATCTCTTCAAATGTTTAGAATACACTTTTAGTTCCGCTGAAAATTTCAAAAATAAAAAAGACTAGAATTCCACTGTGTTCTGGTTTTCACTGTATGACATTTAAAACTGCATATAAATCCCAAGTATTTACCTGACTGCTTTCCCAGAAAAAAATTCAACACCTTTTTTTCCTTAACAGATAAAAATAAGATTCTTAATGTAAACTTTTTTTTAAAGTTGCTAAGTTTCTGTAATATCTTTTAACCAAAAATATCTACATTTTTTCATCTGTCGCTCTTGAAATGTGGACATTTGAAACATAAATCTTTTATTGTAGTTTTGATTCAGTTACTTCAAAAATTAATTCAGAGGGTATATATGTATTGTTTTTAAGAACCTGGCTTGTTCGGAGGCATGAAGGGCATTGGAGGTAAAGGAGGTAAAGATGGAGCAATATTTTCACCTGAATATAAACTTATTATTAGAACAATCACTAAAAAACATGAAGCTAAATCTGAACTCAATTGTTCAATTGAGTTTGGAACTTTTAACTGAACGGAAATTGTTCAGCTGGTTAAAGTAAATCGTGAAGTTTATCTAATTGAATAATTAGTCCAAAAATTGATCAGAGAATTGAAATCAACTGAAACATTTTAACATATACAGACATTGAGAATTCAACTCCAAAATTCAGTAGTTATGTAGCCGAATTCCGGTAAAAGAAATTTAACTATTTAGCTTAACATCAAATAATTCAAAAGTTCCCGGCACTGATTTCCTGTCGAAAAACATACCTGAGTTAATAACTGGGAAGAGAATCAACCCAAGCCAAAAAACAAACATTTTTGCAGTTTGTTTCTCTCCCCCCTGATCAGTTCTAAACTAGATCAACATATGCGAACTTTGCTCATCTATTAAAATATAGGGTGTCCAACGAAACATGACAGTTGACAGACGACTTGAACAGATCGTCTTGAATCCTTGAAATAATAGAAATCTCCGTAGTTTGTACGAACACAAAAAAGAAACAATATTTTGGAAATTACAGGTAATGGTATTATGTGATAAATGTCCAAAGACTTTATTTGTGAAATTAGTTTAATGAATACATGCCGTAAATTATTTCAAGTCGTTTCTCAAGCTGTCATGTTTCTTGGGACACTCTGTATATTCTCTGCTAAATCCGGGGAAATACTTGTTTCAGCCTTATTAATTGATTTATTCATTACATACAGATTATATTAAACGACAATACTCACATTTTTACTCAAGCATTAGTATTATTAATCAATGGAAGTATGAAAATATATCAATATGTGGAAAATTAAAAAAGGATTTAACCTTTTCGAATTGATTAAATGTTTTTCTTTTCAAGGATATCTTAAAGGAATATGAAGTTTGAAGATGAACTATTTCTTCCTTATGTCTAGTGGAGTGTGGTTTACGACCCCCCTCCCATCTGAAAAAAACTTAAATCCATTTTAAATCATTGAAAATTCAGATTGTGCAAACATAGAGTTAACTTCAGTTACGACAATTAGCATACACAAAATTTACAAAGAAATTATTTTTAAGTGAGAATTAGAAAACTCCAGTTATGGCATCTAATAGTCAAATGAACATGAGACATAGCAATTGTGCAGTGTAAACGGACCCAATAAACTTAATTAAGGATTTAATAAGTTACTACTAAAACCTTTTGTAATTGTAACAAAACAAAAACGTTAGTTTAATTTTCATCTATGAGCTTAGACAAAACCCTGTTGTAATAAGTTGCAAATTATTTTTCTTGTATGATCGATCTTGAATCTCTGCAACTAATAACATGTCTCCTCCTTTCCAAGATAATTTAAAGGCTTCTATCACGACTAAAGACCTTGTCCAGCCTAACATTATCTAAGAGTTTTACGGTCGCCTTTGTGGATAATCTTGTAAAACGACCAATACCTAAGACGACATTTCGTTTCTTCTCCACGTTGAAAAATTTCAAAATGAATACAACATTTAGCTAATTTACAAGGAAAACTAACTGTTTCACCAACACTAACACACCCCCCCCCCACTCCATCAACAAAAAATACCGATCTGCTTTGGAGCCTCCCCCACTGCAAACCAGAAGCTCCTCTAGTTTTGATTTTACGCATAAATACTCACATTTATCGTATTATACATATTAAAAATTCAAAACCTTTTTTCTTTTATTAGTCCTTCAATAAGGGGTGTTATGATCAAAAACATTTATGATCTTACTTACTCGCAATTTACTTAGTTTGTCTTTAAATAATCAGCTGGTCGGTTAATCCTACCTGCCTCTGAACCAGAACCTATAGCCGTCGGGTCGACCCATTCCGTTCAGTTCTAAACCAAACAGAAACCATACAGCCATCATACGCGCGAATACAGTTGTAAACAAGCGGTGTAGAGAAAATAGATAAACAAAGGTAATCTGCACAATTCAACTTAAATTTTTTTCAATATTCGTTTTACGAACATTTTGTAGATGACATTGTGTTTCATTACAATTTGAAAATGTTGTACTTTTTGATTGATCTTTTTATTTTTTTCCAAATTTGGGATTACCTTAAGTTGTGGGATGTTTTTCTTCACTTTAAAATGTTGCAAACTTCTTAAAAACTGAAAAACAAGTGCTATGTAGTACACGTTAGGGCTACAAAAAAATGAGGTATAAAAGGCCAAGACGTTGCGACTTAAAAGTTGTCCCAATCTTGAAAATAAAAAAAACTTTTCCTATCTCTGATACCTTTATCTTTTATGTTTTCCTTTATTAATAACAGATAAAGTTTCTTCTAGTATTCTAGTGTAGTTTGCTGCGCCTGAAATACATAGTTATTAATATCACATTAACTGAAAATTGAAAATTTATTCTTTATGGAAACTCTTATCCCCAGAAAGGTTGTAAAATCTGAACCTATGTTTTCTGCCTGAGCTATAGAAAAGGCATCAAAGTTGCAATGCATGTTCATAGCCAGCTTTTTTAGGGATTCCGCGCTCATTTTTGACAATTCTAGACCGCTAACATTTGAGCACTGTCTAAATGTGAAAGAACATTTCCTTATTTTTATTTTATATGATTATAATAGTTTAGAAATGGAAGAGGATATTCTCCTATTGCTAGTCTGGACCCTGCTCCTGATTATCCTGTTCCTCTTGTTCCTCTACACCTTCTCTTCCTCCCTCCAAGAGCTCTGGGGAGCCTTAGTTACTGGAACCTTTGGGAAACCTCAGGTATTTATTAATCAACAACTACAGGGTCAAGTTTCAAGCTTCAAATCGTAAATTTTTATAGTTTTGGGTCGTCTTTACAGTCTCATCCTTTGTGGGTAACCCTGTATGCATGAAGATGATTTTTTCAAACAAGACCAGCTGATATTCGAATCTTGCAGTATTTCTGTTAATTTCTAAAATATATGATCCTGAGCTTGAAGAGGGTTGTGCTCGAAACACCTCAGTACTAATTGTGACACTGGAGTAGAGATGTCAACGTTTTGATTTTTCTAGATTTTAGCTTTCGTTACGATAGTGTTCATCAAAAGTATTAACGTTTGAAACGTTACGTGGCACGTTATGAAATTTTATTGCATAGAGTAACGTTACGTAATGAATTTTCTGCACTTGAATACCTTATACAACGTTAAGCTTTAGTAAATGTTGTGAAAAAACAGTAAGCTCCGTTACGCTTTTGCATTTCCCATATTGAAAAACTTTCCCAACGTTGCGTTAAAGCTTATGTAATGAAACCACAATTTTTTAACGTTCCACTTTTATGCAAGGTAAATATTTTCAGAGACCTTACGTTACACTTTCACTTGGTTTAAGATCTAAAAGATGACAAACGTTTTGCTTTAATAAAACGTCATTCGGGCATAGTTCTGTACATTACATTGCATTTCAGTGGAAAGAATATTTTTTGTTAACGTTACGTTTTATCTTAGCTTTTCCAATATAAACTCTTTTAATTACGTTTAGAAATTTTACTAAAATGCACCTTTTCTTACGTTACGATTTATCGAAACGTTATTGTGAAAACTTTTTTTTTTGTTACACTTTTTTACAACTGACAATCAAAACAGTTAAGGCGTTTCGTTTCTAAGAAAGATTTGAAAAAATGTTCTATACGTTGCGTTGTTCAAGCCTTAATGTTTCTAACGTTAGACTTTATTAAAATAACATTGTTTCTAAATGAAAGCATTGCAAGATTTTTTCCGTGATAATTACATTTTTTAACTCACCCTGTATGTTGCTGTTGTATTGTTAACCTTTTTAGAGAATGTGTAGAAGAATATGCATCATGCAATATAAAGATGTTCTAATATCATTATTTTTAACGATTTTTAAAATTTGTAAATGAAAGTTTTTAGCATAAGACTTTCAACTCAAAGTATGTCTTTAAGGGACTAGAGACGTAATTTTAAGTGACCTTCCATTTATAGAGTGGCATGTTCAGTAGGGGTGATCAATATTGGAATAGAGCCAACTGCCCACCGGAAGTCGCTGCGTTTTCACCGTAAGGCCACACAAAAAAAAATTATTTTTTATTTTCATGTTATACATCATTTTCTTGGAAATTCAATGCTAAATTCAAATCTGAAAAGCGTTTAAAAAAATTGAAAATTGAGTGAGTCAGAGCTTAAAAAACTCATCAAAAACATTCAAAAGTTATAAAACCGGAATTTAGTACCGTTATTTGGCAATAACTTCTTTAGATTTTAATATATTTAAAAATGGTTTTCGAATCTGAATTCAATTTTTAAATATTTTTTTAGGCCTAACGGCGATATCTCCAATATTAAATTGTCAATTCGCAACCCTATGGAAAACACTCCTAAATTTCAAATCATCAATCAGATAAAAGTTTACACGTTATCATTGGGNTAACCCATTTCTGCAACGTTGAATTTTTCATTATACTATAAGGGAAAACGTTTCAAAACGTTTTCATAAACAGTAATGCATTTTTCAGTTATACAACGTTACACTTTTTATAAGTTGAACTTTGAAATAGAAATCCTTTCGTTACGATATTCAATCAAATCACAATTCATTTTTCAAACGTTAGACTTTCAAGCTCCCCTTGGAAATAAAACATTGCTTTACGTTATAGTCAAAAAAGTTGTAGATATTAGAAAAATAACGTTACATTTCCACAAAACGCTAACGTTGGGGGTATATTCCTCTAACGTTAACGTTTAACGTTAACGTTAGGTATGAGCTCCTATAACGTTAACGTTTAACGTTCACTGTTATATAGAATATATCCAAACGTTACACATTATTGTAACGTAACGTACAAAAACGTACATTTTACGTTACGTTACACTATCGTTGACATCTCTACACTGGAGTTGAAAGGCACTGGAGTTTTCAGCTATAAAATAAACTTGAATGATTAGACAAAGATTTAAAGGGTGTACCGTTGTGAATCGTATCGGACATACCACTATATATTTACTTACTTCCTTTCTGCGTTATACTTACTTACGTACTTAGGTTCCTAAATATCAGACAGAAGTTATAAAACTTCTTCGAGAAATCTCAAAAGAATCTACTCCGACAGAAACACAAGATTTCCTTCAGAAGAAAGAAATTGAAATCCGACTGCTGTAAAAATATTGATTCTATATAAAGAGTGAGACCCTTAAAATATTGGAATAGCAAGACGGCATTTAAGAAAGCTTATGGGGTATTGATTTGATGATCCTTAATTAAATACTTTTACCATCCATTGCTTGAAAATCACTACATAATACAGGGTGTCCCAAAAAACATGGGAATTTAGTGACGAATTGGATATCGTCTTTGTTATAATTAGCATTGTAATACCTAATTTCAAAAGCCATAATAATATTATGTCTGCTAGAGTTTATTTTATGAAAAGGGTAAAAGACTGTAAAGATGTGTTTATATGATGTCTCCGCAAGATGCACAGTGAAGACGGACAAGTTTACTCTGTTTGTATACTGCAATTTTCTTGTTTTACTAAGCACACCCTTATGCAGTCTAAACATAAACAAACAAATTGTGAACATAGCAGACGAAACTCTTACAGGTTACAGCTTTCTCAGTAGGTATCACTAAACTAAATCAAAAAATTATTCATAAAGGAGATACCGAATTCGTCACTAAAATCCCATGTTTATTGGGACACTCTGTAGCTCTGTATCATGTTCAGAACTATTTAAATCATAAATAATAGTCATCTTCATATTCCAAACTTTTATTGTATTAAATCTTAGAAACTTGTAAATGCTCTTTGATATGAAATGTATTAAACTATTTCTATGATTTTTTTATCAATGTATGTTACTGTAACAGTTGAAGGAACTGTAATAAATATTTTCTGGATCTTGGGATTTCTAAAATGAGCTTTTACCATTAACTGTCTTTAAATAAATCTAATATCTCATGCTAAATCTGTTGCATAAAACGTGTTGGGGCGACTTTACACTGGGTAGTCCAGACTGGACGGTACGACTGAATGCAAATACAGTACATGTTGTACCGGCTCGGGTCATGCAACTCTTAGAGTGTTGTGGTTTGTTTGTTTTGGAAATTAAGGGCGGCACATTTTTTACATAGAGCTAGGTTAGACATGATGAATAAAGTTAATGGGACAAATATTCCATGCGAAATTGATCCTGGAAAACTTGTCTCGGCGCCAACCTGTTCAGTTCTGCATGTCAAACCTAGCTCTGTATAGCATATCTAGGAAATAAATTTATTTTTTATTCGTTCAATGAAGGTTCCGCCTTAATAATTTCCAAAATTGTTTAATGGTATTATTCTAATAGCTTCAGGAAAGGTTCCGTTGCCATGACTGCGTGAAACTCCTCTGGGTTTCTGCCTCAGAGGCCGGTTTTTCTATAGAAAGTGGACGTGTAGTTCACGTACTTTGGAGGACGATAATTTGGCCGCTAGATGTCTTCCGTGAGTTATTCATGGACGGACAGAGTTACTCACGCCATACGGTATCTGGATCATTAGCCGTGCATTAGCTGTACTGTGGCCATGATTTATTTGAGAAAAGATGGCAGCACTAATCAAAGTAGCTTTCTGATTTCATTTCATAAATTGATTGCAGTGTCTTGTTTTTAAGATCCATTATGAATTTGAAATTACATCAAAGTACAATTTCCTATGTTTGAGATAGTTTGCCGCGTTCAAATCAAATTCGTAATAAGCTTTCCCTTTTTGACGTCGATAGGGGTCGCATATGTATGTGTTTATGGTCGGACAATACTCGGACACTGATAACTCATGAAAGAACGCGTTCGAACAAAACACTATTTCTCCGTACATTTCACGACCAATATAGGAGACGTCAAGTTGTCGACCAATGTAGTTTGTGGAAGGAACGGCCTCAGGTTATTGTGAACGAGTCGAAGGACGACGACATCTAGGGTTCCATCTGTTATTTTGATAAATCTATGTAGAAAACCCTTTAATAAGTGATTTGTGCTTTTATTCAATAGATAATAAGAAAACTATGAGAAAATATTTACGTAAAAACATTCTATAACATTAACATGCATCCTATGAACAACGTGCAATTCACCCCCTTTCATAATCTTATGGGCATTGACTGTTTGCATTTCTGTAGTAAATAATTGGTCTAATTAAGCTCTAAAAATTATAATCTATAACCGTGGGCGGATATTATTTAAACCTGAATATACTGATATCTGATTAATTTTTCATAATT
Organism: Eurytemora carolleeae; assembly: GCF_000591075.1. Lineage (NCBI taxonomy): Eukaryota > Metazoa > Arthropoda > Copepoda > Calanoida > Temoridae > Eurytemora > Eurytemora carolleeae. Next base: position 152,170 of record NW_019396099.1, on the reverse strand, counting down.
AGTTTCTCAACTTATCAAATAATCAAATAAATTAAAATAAATTATAATGCTTTAAATTTGTCAACATAATATTTTTTTTAAAATTATACTAATGTTTATTTGAGATGATAAACATATAAAATGCCATTTTAAAATTGCATTTGTTTTGTTTTGCACTGAAGCTAATGATTTTAAAATATAGAAGTGTAACACAGTCAATTTTTAATCGAATATAGCAATTCTATTTTACTCCAATCTAGAAACAAGAATCAATCTCAAATTTTCATTTTGCTTGGATCCTTTAGAAAATTTCAAAACTTTAGCTCAATTATTATAATTATCAACAGCTTTTCAAATAATGAAGCTATGCCTGAAAACAATAAGATTAAATCGAAAATTTTAATCCTTTAATAAAAGACAAAGCTGTGCAGTTTCAAGATTATATATTCTATGGAACTGAGTATTGAATCATTTGAAAGATTAAAATAAAAGGATTTGGAAGATATTATTTAATGACAGTTTAAAAAAAAATTGTATTGTAGCAAGGATATGTGCCGGGTTGGAGATGACTAGATTTAAGCTGAAGTTGTGGAATGTTTACATTGGTTGGTGGACGTTAGCTATTTCAAAATTTTAAATTCTGTTAATAAAAAGATATATTTTTGAAATATCATAGGCTAACACCGTCAGGTTGCAAAGATAGAGCGATAAGAAAATTTAGAGTTTGAGCAAAGACTCTATTCCTTTGGGCGTACTAGCCCAACTGGTGAGAGATCTACTTTGGTGTTAATTCTTGAAGATTTGGTTCAATTAACCTTCCCACACCGACACACTGTTAGTTGGGTGTATACTGTATACTATAGATAACACGAGATAATGTATTAAACCAGAACATATTTGTATCCACTCCAGACAGTAATATTTTCTATAAAAGGGACAAGAATAAGTGTTTAACAAATACATAATTTGCTCTAAAATAGCACTACACACTACACAGTAAACTCCGGTTCATTTCAAGTACCGGGCCGACTTTTCATGCAACTATAGCAAGCTGTACAGTACATGTACAGACTATATAAAAGGGACTGTACGCCACAATAGATTTTCAAGAAGAGGAGTTATGATTGAAAACATATAAGATAACAATATTACGAGCAATTTACTTTAGTTTGACGTTATACTGCTTGCAAGTTACAACCGGTGTGCAGCTACAGAAACAAGATCTTTAAAGCTTTGAAATTTTTATATCCAGGGCTACAAAAGTTGTACATATGTAATTTAGATCAAACCAATGTAAGGGTAAAATTCAAATTCTGACTAGATGATGCTCAATGTTTATAACTGTGTGGATATGGGGGATATTATTTCTATTGCCTAACTTTAGTGTGGACTAGTAATAAATTAGTTGTATAAATGAAGTAATCTGTGCAGAAACATAAACAAGTTTGAAATCTTTTCATCTAGAAATAAAAATTAACGTAGAATTGTGCAAATTGGGTAATAGTGGGCGTGTCTGGTGAGTGAGCTTGTGGGTGGAGCAGTTGGAGATAAGAATAATATATCTTCAGAGACAAACTAATCTTGAACAGCTTATTTTAGTTTCTTACAATTAGATAGATGGATGCATCTATGAGGATGTAAGTACAGGGTGTCTCAGAAAAAGGGATGCATCTATGAATATGTAAGTACAAGGTGTCTCAGAAAAAGGGATGTATTTATAAAAATGTAAGTACTCATAAGTGTCTCATAAAAATAAATGCTTTAATGAGAATGTAAGTGCAGGGTGTCCCAGAAAAAGAAATGCAACTATAAATATGTAAGTACAGTGTGTCTCAGAAAAAGGAATGCATCCATGAGAATGTAAGTACAGGGTGTCTCATAAAAATAAATGCAAATATGAGAATGTAAGTTCAGGGTGTCCCAGAAAAGAAATACAACTATAAATATGTAAATACAGGGTGTCTCAGAAAAGGGAATGCATCTATGAGAATGTAAGTACAGGGTGTCTCAGAAAAAGGGATGCATCTATGAGATTGTAAGTAAAGGGTGTCCCAGAACTTTGTGAAAGGGACTTAACACTTTCCTATGCCTATTTAACCTTTATTTGATCCATCCGAATTCATAGTTTTAAATATCACAAATCTACACCGTGATGGTTGCAAAGATATAAAAATTAAAAATTAGAAGAAAAGGGAAGTGACCAGAACTTTAAATCAAATAAAAACTTTGAATTACAATCAAAAGAAAGCTGTATTACTGGAATTTGTAAAAAGTATAACTGGCGAATTTTCTAATTCTCTGATTTTTGTCTCTCTTTCATAAGTACTCCATTCTGTCCTTTCCCATTTACACTTCTTCTCTAAATATAGAGCTAACGTTTCAAAGTTTTCCAGTCTGATTTCAATAACATTTATAATCTCTAGATTAGATTTGTTAAGTCATGGTTACATACTAATCTTATTCTTAGATTTCTTTGTAAAAAGTAAATTGTTTAGCAATCTGATTCTCACAATGATATTATTCATGATAACTCACGCAACCTCTTAATTACATATAATAATCACAAAACTACGACAAATCTTCAGTAAATTCCTTACTTTCTGACTTTGAAAACTTTTTTCTTTCTCTAATAAAAAAGAACATCTAAGTAAGAATTTCGTGTTATTTGCACAAGCGGAGTTTAGTTTTGCAAGAATCTTGCAAAATAAATTGTAAAACAAAGCAGTATTTGTATTCAGGCAGTAATTAATGGGGGGTTGAAGAGAGGGGGGAAGGCTGTCATTATGTCGCTGACAATTAACAAGTCTCCTTCTTAAAAGTCAAGACTCGTTGCAAATGACTTCAAATTGTGGTTGGGGTGTGTTTGCTTCTGTGTGTGTGTGTGAGAGTTAGCAGGGTTAAAGACATTTTTGCCAAGTTTAATCGTAGAGTTGGAGAATAGGATGAAATAAGCATGTACAGTGAGACTCATAAAACTGAAGTATGAGCTCGACATTAAACCAAACTTATTTGTATTTGAAGTTGTTAAAAGCAAAGCTTTAATATCAACTAACCACTACACATTTGGTGTTTTCTTCATCAGGGGTGTTTTTATGTACAATGAAATACAGTGAGAACAAGAATATAAAGACGACATTATATCAATACTTAGGTCCATTTGATGTTGTTACAATTCAAATGGTTTTACTTGTTAGTTATTTAATGGCTAGTAAAGTGAAATGGGTCTGTTTACACTGCTTAACAATTGCCGTGTCTCACTCTCATGATCATTAAACATTTTAAAGTGATAATTTAAGTAAAACAGTCGTCTTCGATTATCAAGTACTTAATAATATATTTACGCGCAATAGACTAGCTAAAATCATTAATTGAGTTATACAGCTCTATTCCTATTCCACAGTCTTATAGGTCCCAATATGCATATAAAAAAGATTGTTATCATGCGTATATTGGGATGCTTTACATTATTAATATTTTGCCTTGCCAGATTTTTGTATTTTAGAGGTGTAAAAACTGTATGCATATTACATAAAAATTAAAATTGTATCTTGATGTTACATACAGCTGATATAAAGATATAAAGATGTGTATGATATAAAGATATAAAGATATAAAGATATAAAGATGTGTATGATATGTAAGGAAGTAAATTATGTATATCGGATCCCGATACCTTCTATTAATATTGGACACTTATATATATTATGCAAAAGAAACTCCTTTTAATGCTTAGACAAATATTGTGGTGNGGATATAAATAGAGATACAGTTTATATCATAGTTAAATATATCATAGTTACATGCGTATTATTGGTTTATATCTATAGATACATGCGTAATATTAGTTTAAATCATAGTTTCATGCGTAATATTAGTTTAAATCATAGTTACATGGGAAATATTAGTTTAAATCTTAGTTACATGCGTAATATTAGTTTACATCATAGTTACATGCGTAATATTAGTTTAAATCATAGTTACATGCGTATTATTGGTTTATATCTATAGATACATGCGTAATCTTAGTTAAAATCATAGTTACATGCATAATATTAGTTTAAAACATAGTTCCATGCGTAATATTAGTTTAAATCATAGTTACATGGGTAATATTAGTTTAAATCATAGTTACATGCGTAATATTAGTTTATATCATAGTTACATGCGTAATATTAGTTTAAATCATAGTTGCATGCGTAATATTAGTTTAAATCATAGTTACATGCGTATTATTAATTCATATCTATAGATACATGCGTAATATTAGTTTAAATCATAGATACATGCGTTTTATTTAAACTAATCACAGACAAATCCATCTTGTATAAATTCCTAGTTCAATCCTTTATAAATTCCTGGTTTTATTCTTAGTTTATTTTATTCTTGGTTTTATACATTCCTTGTTCCATCCTTGATAAATTCCTGGTTCTATTCTTGAAACATTCCTTGTTCTATTCTTTATAAATTCCTGGTTATATTCTTTATAAATTCCTAGTTCTTATCTTTACAAATTCCTGATTCAAAACTTTATACATTCCTTATTCCATCCTCTTTAGATTCCTAGTTCTATCTTGTATAGATTCCTGGTTTTATCTTTTAAAAATTCCTGGTTCTAATCTTCATAAATTTCTGGTTCTATCATCTTTAGATTCCTGGTTCCATCCTTGAAACATTCCTTGTTATATTCTTTATACATTCCTGGTTCTATCTTTTATACATTCCTGGTTCTCTCATATATAAATTCCTCGTTCTAATCTTCAAAGATTCCTGGTTCTAATCTTTATAAATTCCTGGTTCTCTCCTCTTCAGATTTCAGGTTCCATCCTGGATAATTCCAAGTTCTTTCCTTTATAGTTTTCTGGTTCTAATCTTTATAAATTTATGGTTCCATTTTTCATAGGTTCCTGATTGTATCTTATTTAAATTTACTTTGGCTTACATATTTTTTAAATCTTATGAATCTGTAATTGTGCATGAAATTCCTGCACCCCCTTCCTACAGTGTTCCACCCTATCTCACACAAATATAAACATTTTATTATATTCTTCGCATAATTTATGCGTATATCAGATCCACGTTTCATATTACTGTCATCACTGCATAGTATCATCCTTGTTCTTCAAGTTTATTAGAGAACACTGTAATAAATTATAAATATTCTTCTCTCTTCCTCACTTTCTCTCTCTTACGTGTTTCTTTCTGTCACCGTGAGGACAAAAAATGAAATTAAAGAGGACTGTTCACGATCATACGGACGGCATAATTGTATAAAATATTTATAGACATATACATATATATTATTTTTCTTAGACTTATCCCGCCCGATTTTATTCAAATTATTGTTGTGGAACAAGCAAAAATACTTAAGTTTGGTTTAGAAGTGTCTAACAAATTTATTTTTTGTTTTTAGCTTTCTATAAATGTGCTGTGCACTTACTTCTTGAAGTTTTTGAATACTTTTACTTTTAATCACTCACCATTCACAACTTAGCAACACTTTAAACATGGTAAATTTCTAAAATGTAACAATTTTGTTCAAGAATTGTTTGAAGATTGATTCATGGGGTGGAGTGGCTTGTGTGTTACCAGTTCTCTTTAGATCACTGAAGTTAAGCACACTTGTCCACAGCCAGTAGCTGGATTGGTATCCAGACTAGTGTTCCCGGGTTCGATTCCCGCACTCCACAGAAACCTGTGGTTTCAAAATCATCTGTGTAGTGTAGTTATCCGAGCTGACCGGACGTGTCTTTGTGAGCTCCCGGATTAAACTGACCGACAACCCAACACCGGGTTAACTTATTCACATGCTCCATATTATGTGAAAACACAAACACTCAGATAACTTGTTTAGTGCATTTATTTCCAGTAAAAAATATTTCTACTAGACTCAAAATGACTGACACAAAAATAGACATGTTATTACTAACATTAGGTGGAAAAAATAATCAAAACAGCCAAGAGCTATTTTCCACCTAATTGCTCTATACTTGTACTGTTAATATAATCATCAATTTTGTGATTGTAAACTCTATCTGTATATAGATACATTTATTTTAGCAATAAACGTTATCTTATCTTATCTTATCTAACATCTGGTTAAGCAGAAGCTGTCAACAAGTCAACAAACCTAACCTAACCTAACCTAACCTAACCCTTAGGCAGCTGGAATCTTGTCAGCCCTCTTCTAATAATAAATGAAGCGTGGACGGATGAATGTGCTGCTAGATTACAACCTTTGGCAGATTAATACAAATACTACAGTACAACACCAAACTTTCGCAATAGAAAAATTCCGAGATTCGATCGTAACAACCCGATCATGTCCTGGGGACAAAAAGATCTCTTTTTAAAATCTTTATAAATCTCGCAGGAATAAAAGTTGTAGATCGAGTGAATCTTGATATTTTGACCAGTTTAGAAAAAAAAAATTGACCTCCTAATTAAAGGGGCACATCATCACATGCCTGATTTAATCTTTATCCGTCAACAATGAGGAAATCATGTTTTGAATTTGTGTTGAATTCTGTCAATTTCCTTCTCCATAGTTATCGCTTTTACTATGGTTCAACGGATATAATTGTTAATTGAGCATTTATTTAAAGTTATGTCGGCATTCTATCGTCTAAAGTAAAAAACTTGAAAATCTTTGCACCCAAAAAAAACAAATCTCGCATGAATTAGTTCAAGAAATTCTGCGACCCTCTCCTGAGAAATATGTATGCCTAGATATATAACCTAATGTCATGAAAGATAAAGTTTCAGGCCCACCCTTTATACTTAAAGCAGTGTTGGGTGGAGAGAAAATAAAACACTGATGATTTAAAAAAAATTTCAAATAAAATACTTTAGTTACGAATGTCGTCCCACAAACCTAGAAACATAAACATTTTTAACATTTTGGGACTCTGGGATTGAAATAAAACATCGTAAGTAGAATAATAATAATAATAGGAAATTATGAGGAAAACAGTTTAACCATAAATTTAATAAAAACAAATTTTAAAGTATAGAAAAAAATGTTCCGTTTTCATAACAGGGTGAGTTCTTCCCCTTCTCTTCTACTCCTCCCCCCCCCCACCTTCAACCTCTTGGTTGAATAAGATACCTTTACAAAATAAGCAAAAACGAAAAATAGACAGGACATACAAAACCCATATCTGGGGCCATCTTTAATTTATTAGAAAAATGTCACGTCGTATTTGGCTATCAGGGTTCTCTATACATGGAATATACATAGTATAAGTTCTATAGGATAGATTGACAAGGATCAGGATTAGAATTCTTTTTGTAGAAGATGAACAAATTGTTAAATAAAGAATATCAAGGGTTACGTCGACCATTTATATAAATACTAGGCTTACAAAGCGCTTCATTGGTGGATTTTTATAAAATTAGTTAGACAACATTTTTACATAAACTTTTCTTGGGATCCTACAAAAAATGCCGACCTGATTGGTTTAGCCGTTTTGACGCTTATGGGATTCATACAGACAGACATGCCAAATATATCTTTATAAAAACACCTGTATAATAGAAGGGCATATACACAAATTTTGTATTTGTCGTTTGGAAAGAATTTGAATCTGAAGAACTTCCTCTAAAACATCTAATCTTATAAAGAAATTCATAGCAAGGTTATTATGGTTATTAGGTCATAAGCTAATCTAAACTTGGATAATAATAATGATTGAATTATAATATTCAAACATCACAAAATATTTCAAGAAAATTATAAATAATTATCCTTTAGCTCTATTTGATTAGCTACCTTCGGTTGTAGAATTTGGCCGTAGTATTTGGTTGTGGGATTTTGTTGTAGGATTTTGTTGTAGGATTTGTAGTGAATATAGTTCGCTGAGAGTAAATATAGTTTGGTGGTAGTAAATATAGTCTGATGGAAATGAATATAGTTTGGTGGTAGTGAATATAGTTCGCTGAGAGTAAATATAGTTTGGTGGTAGTGAATATAGTTTGGTGAGAGTGAATAAAGTTTGGTCAGAGTAAATATAGTTTGGTGAGAGTGTATATAGTTTGGTGAAGGTAAAAATAGTTTGGTGAGAGTAAATATAGTTTGGTGAGAGTAAATATAGTTTGGTGACAGTAAATATAGTTTGGTGAGAGTAAATTTAGTTTGGTGGGGGTTAATATAGTTTGGTGAGGGTAAATATAGTTTGGTGAGGGTAAATATAGTTGATGAGGGTAAATATAGTTTGGTGAGAGTAAATATAGTTTGGTGAGGGTAAATATAGTTTGGTGAGAGTAAATATAGTTTGGTGAGGGTAAACATTTTTTGGTGAGGGTAAATATAGTTTGGTGAGGGTAAATATAGTTTGGTTTGAGTAAATATAGGTTGGTGAGAGTGAATATATATTTTTTGGTGGTAGTGAATATAGTTTGGTGGTAGTGAATATAGTTTGATGGAAATGAATGAAGTTTGGTAGAAGTGAATATACATTGCATAACGGGAGTGAATATAGTTTTGTGGGAATAAATACTATATGAATTAATATAGTTGAATGGGAATGAATACTGGGATACAAATTAATATTTTTAGAGTGAAATTAATACTAGAATCTAAAGTAATAAATATAGTTTGATGAGAAATACTGGAAAAACCAATTTAAAGAATGGAATCCATTTTGAGACCATTTTGAGGTAATGAATCTTTAGTAATCCGCATAATTAGATGGGAATGACTATTGTTTGGTGGGAATGAAATTTGTTTATGCTGAAAATTGTGTGTATACACAAATACAACTTGTATAGATCCCATCTTGAAATATTACAGCAATATTAAAGCTACTGTCCATATATCTACACAGTATACAGACCACACATACATGCTTCACACCATATAAGGAGTCTTCTCTAAACATTTCTCTTCAACTTCTGTCTAATATTCACCATTCACAATTCTTTAGATGATAAAGATTTCAACCAGTTTTATTGCACACAAATCAAATTTAGAGAAATAACATAGGAATTGAGTTTTTGTCACAAACTCAGATTTTCTATTTCTCCAATTCCGTATAGACCATAGATATTTTAAACTATGAATTCTTTTATATCAATTAAACTTAATTTGAAATATCAAAGGTTTAAGCCATCAGGTTTGAAAGATATAGAGATTAGAATATTTGTGACGAAGACCAAATTCCTTTTGACAAAAACTAGAACACAAAGTAAAGTAGGTGTGAAAAAAACATGTTAAATATTTAGTTGCAAGTAGGCTGAATATAATATTTGCCAGGTAGAAAGCAGAAAATATCCTCGTTCACATCTTTGTAAGCACATCCATCACTACACCTAGGATCCCTTCCATCCTTTAAAATAATTAGTTTATTTTATCAGCTTCCATTCCTCTTCTCTTCATTCACTTGTTGGTTGATTAAAATATTTTTAAAAAATCATCCCGCAACCTTTCAAGTTCTAGAAGAAAATAGTGGCATTTGCCATTCCTTTCAGTGGCCTCTGGGAGGGACAAAGAGATACTGATCAAAATTCAGGACACTAATTACTAAACACGAGGGATACTTTTTATAACCCTGGGCACTAATTACTCCACCTAAGAGATTTTGGTTGCCACCCAGATCACTTTTTAATAAAACTCTGGTGGAGTGATTAATTTTCAGTATCTGGCCAGTAATAAGTGTCTTGTTTGATAATTAGTAACCCATCCTCTGGAATAATTAAAGGTGATTCCCTCCAGTGCAGTGGCCTCCAGTCAATCGGAGGGAATAACAAATGCTAATATGTTCAAGAACTCTTTATAAGCTAAACATTGGAGTGAAACATTCTGGAAGCCGAACGTATAGAAACCGCTAGGAATAGCAACAAGGCGTATTTTTCGGGAGAATATTTTTTTATATTTTTGAGAAATTAAATAATCAGTGCAGAGTAAATATCATTTTCATAAAATCCTTTTATTTAAATGATAAAATGGAATTTTATGAAATCACATTAGCATTACTGGAGAACTTGTATAGTCATAGCCAAGGGTATCTTTAAAAACATAAAAATAATGATATTGATAATGAAAAGCTACAATGTTTTACAAAACAATTTAATTTCTTTTAAATATAAAAAAAAATCTCCTGCAAAATACGCCTTGTTGCTATAACTAGCGGTTTCTTTACGTTCGGTTTCTATAATGTTTCACTCCAAAGTTTAGCTTAAAGTTCTTAAATATATTAGCATTGTTATTCCCTCCAATGGACTGGAGGCCACTGCACTGGAGGGAATCACCTGGGGATATAATTATTCCAGAGGATGGGTTACTAATTAGAGAAACTTTTATATATTTAGCATGAGCCTTAAGTTCTCAGCCATTTAGTGTAACCTTGCTGCAGTGCTGAGCCCATTATACCTAGAATACTTTTATTAAAACTACCTGGAGTGTATAAAGTCCCTGGAGAGGTCCATTTAAAACATTTTTACACGGAAAACATGGACTTAAAGTATCAGTAGTTGGAGGTTCAGTAGTTGGAGGCTCAGTAGTGGGAGGTTCAGTAGTTGGAACGGCAGTAGTTGGAGGTTCAGTAGTTGTAGGTTCAGTGGTTGGAGGTTCAGTAGTTGGAGGTTCAGTAGTTGGAGGTTCAGTAGTTGGAGGTATAGTAGTTGGAGGTTCAGTAGTTGGATGTTCAGTAGTTGGAGGTTCAGTAGTTGGAGGTACAGTAGTTGGAGGTTCAGTAGTTGGACGTTCATTAGTTGGAGGTTCAGTAGTTGGAGGTTCAGTAGTTGGAGGTTCGGTAGTTGGAGGTTCAGTAGTTGGAGGTTCAGTAGTTGGAGGTTCAGTAGTTGGAGGTTTAGTAGTTGGAGGTTCAGTAGTTGGAGGTTCAGTAGTTGGAGGTTCAGTAGTTGGAGGTTCAGTAGTTGGAACTGCAGTAGTTGGAGGTTCAGTAGTTGGAGGTTCAGTAGTTGGAGGTTCAGTAGTTGGAGGTTCAGTAATTGGATGTTCAGTAGTTGGAGGTTCATTAGTTGGAGGTTCAGTAGTTGGAGGTTCTGTAGTTGGAGGTTCAGTAGTTGGAGGTTCAGTAGTTGGAGGTTCATTGGTTGGAGGTTCAGTGGTTGGAGGTTCAGTAGTTGGAGGTTCAGCAGTTGGAGCTGCAGTAGTTGGAGCTGCGGAAGTAGTTGAAGCTGCCGTGGTTGTTGCATCATTGCAGCTGACAGTTCCAAGTTCAAAATTGATCCATCCAGAATCCAAAGCTGATGGACAACGATCAGTTCTCTGGGGTAAAAAGGTAAATTATCATGAACACATTTGATTCTTGTTTATTGAAAATTTGTTAACACTATTCAATGATGTTCTTACCTCATTTCTAAAATAATAATTTGTTGTAGTAATGTCTGGTCCAAAAAGCCACTGGCTTATGCCAGGGTGGAAAAATAGATAGATTCCAGAATCCGGATGCTGATACACTGGTCTATCTCCAATAGTCAAATCTACTTTGTTCAGAAGACCATCTAAGTTGGAGTTAAAATCCAACTTCAGAACCTGGCAAGAACAGGTTTCTGAAAATAGAAAGAGTTTTAAATTTTAATTTGTCGGGCATTAACTTATAACATTTACTCACGGCACTCCTCATATTCTGGATACAGGGAACAGTCACTACATCTAGCTGATGCATCTGTATCAGGTACTGTTGCATCCAGGTCTGAGTTGTAATACTCCCATTCAGATTTTAGGTCTTCAGGACATCCAAAAGCAACCTACAGTACAATTTGGAATGTCAGCTCTTTCCCAAAGGCATTTTCATAAGCGGCAACTTTCCCAAGTGGCAATCTCCCAAGTATGTCCTAGCCGCAGCGTGAAATCCCAGCATCAACAATCAACATGACACAGTAAGAATCGGAGATGTTTTAATACCTAGCCGAAGGACTGGACCAATTTAAGCTAAAAAAAGTTTGACCATTTTTTACATGCCAAGGGCAACACAGAGCATTTCAGTTAAAATCATAATAACTAAGCGCGGTTAAACGACAGAAGAAACTTTGAAAAATGATATTAAACCTGGGCAGCAAGTGAGAAAATAAAGTTGATAAAAAAGTGTGTGTTTAAATTTGCTCGCTATATACGATTGATTTCTCCGCTACAAACTTAGGACTTAACCATTTCTTAATTAAAGAGAGAAAAAAAGTTCAAAAAGTTCACTAATAAGGTCCGAACAAAAATAGCTTAGTGAGACATCAATAATTTATTACTTACCTTATTAATTGCATAGTACGAATCCGTAGTGTAGTCAGGACTAATATACCACTCATGTCTAGTGTCACTCCAAACCAAATAAAATTGTTCTTTTTGATAGATTGGCTTTCCTCCTCTTACAGCTTCAATCTTTGTATATGCTCCATTCAAGATCTTAAGATCACTCTTTTCAATTATGATCTTGTTGCAAGAACATGTTACTAAAAAAAAAACGATATTGTAAATTTCTGCGTAAAGATGTTTATGAATTATGCAACTTACAATCACTAACAGACCATGTTCCGCTAAAAGTAGAGTCCGTTTTGACCCATCTTATCCACACTTCGTTGGTTTTAAATTCAAGAGTTGCAGGGATAGGAGTTCCCTGGAGTAAATTGAGATTAAGATGTTAAATGTTTTGAAAACATGTTTTTATATAATAATATTTTGTAAAAATACAAAAGACAAAAAAATCTAGAAAAAAAACCTGGCAATATTTCCCGATCAGTAATCCGTTCTTTTCTCTGCCAATTCTAACTTCCAAATAATCAGTAAGACAAGTACCAGCAAACTAAATATATTATTAAATTCAATATATTACAATTAATCATTGTAAACTATTCACCGTTTGTATGACCTTCTTAGACAGACATTATTTGCTATATTTCTGTTTTGGAGCCCTTTATATATTCAAATTTTAAAGCTGCATAACATCGGTTTTAAAGGAGTTTGCAGCAGATTGTTCATTATTGTTGATATTGTCATAAATACCTGGGCAGTTAGAGTTAAAGTTATTTTCTTTCCAGGATCAGTGCTTAGTATAAATTCACATTCATTTGTTCCTCAACAAAATTAAAATAAGGTTGATTCATCATTTTTTTTAATTTGGAATTTTGAAATAAAAATTACCAGTTATAGCATCTCCAGAAATAGATCCTCCAGTTGATGAGAAAAATGCCCCTCCACATGTAGCCTAGGCACGTGGATTTAACGGTACTGTCAATATTCCAGAAAGCTGTGACTTTCGATCAGAATTTGACCAATTAAACATAATTTATTAGCCTTTTATTAAATACTTTTTTGTTGGCACATGCATTTTGAAGAAAGAAGTATAGTATAAACAAATCCGTAAAGTAAATGATTATTGAATTAAAGACCAAAGCACGTTTGACTTCAAATAGAAGAAACCGAATGCTGCGCACTCCCATTAGTCCGGTGTGTAATAAATTTTGCTGACCTGCACATTTTCAATGATAAATATCTTAAGATGGAATTATATCAAACAAAAATTGCTACAGAGGCGTTTTCAGTAGGGACTCTAACTAGAGTTGGGAGGTAAAAGAAAGGTAGTTGAACTTAGTACTGATAGTTCAACTAGAGTTGGAGGGTAAAAGAAACGTAGTTGAACTTAGTACAGATAGTTCAACTAGAGTTGGGAGGTAAAAGAAAGGTAGTTGAACTTAGTACAGATAGTTCAACAAGAGTTGGGAGGTAAAAGAAAGGTAGTTGAACTTAGTACAGATGGTTCATCTAGAGTTGGAAGGTAAAAGAAAGGTTCTTGAACAAGCCGTAGTTGGTTTAAATATCTCTTTCTTTTAATTAATTCCCATCGGTAGATAAAGTTTTAACCCAATCTAAAATCTGGAATTTGATCATGGTATTTTGTTTGTCCACTATGTAGTGTTGTTTTTCTTTTCTTTCATTTCCTAAAAACTTTCAATAAAACTTTCAAGATTTCAAGCTGTTTAAGTTTGCTTTAATTTTATTGTGCAACATTTTATTCTAAACAATTGGAGATCGTTTGATTCCGTTCGTTTTTGGATCATTTTGGTTCTTTTTTGGTTCGTTTTTGGTTCGATTTTATCATATATTTTCCGCTTAAGTCAAAATTGGGAAAAGTGAAAGGAAAGCTAATGTTTCATATATGAAGGAATATAACAAACAAATTTACTTTAACTTGCTTTTCTTCCATTTTGCTAAATTTTGACCCTAAAAGAAGCTTTAGACACAATTTTTTTTATTGCACATATGAATGAATCTTACTTTGATGGTACCATCACAGAAGTAAGCTCTCTGCAGTTTAAGAATATCCTTAGCTGACAACTCATTTCCCCCGACATCAGCATCCTGGATACTTGAATCCTTAGGGATCATCACAGGCTGGTTTCTGTCCACAGCAAAACTAGAAATATAGCTGGGAAAAGAGGCGCCATGACTTTCTGAAATATAAACTACAGAAAGACAAACTCCTTTTTTCCGCATTGCTGGATTCCGGGACTCTCGCAAATTCTAGCCACAGCGCTGAACGGAGCCTTCACGCCAATTCAAAGTAAATTTCATGTTAGATTGAAATCTTACATGTTTTAAATCATAACTTTTCTTATTAATAACCCATTGAGAAGAACAAGAAAGTTTTGAATTTATAATATGTGACCAACAAATTTTGCTTCTCTCATTCTTTTCTGTAAAATAAAAACTAGAGAAGCTACGTGGTCACAAACCGCACCAGTAAGGTTTCGATAATTTAGTTTTTTCCTGTAGTGTTATGGACTTGCCGCAGCGCTCGACGGAGTCTGCACGGGTGCTATAGAAACGCCTCAACATGGAAACGTCTCAACGCGGAAATGCCTCAAAAAAAAGCGGAAACCTCAAAACCCCGGTTTTTTTTGAGGCGTTTCCGCAATTTCTGTAAGAAAAACGGAAATCCCCCAAAACCCAGTTTTTGAGGGGTTTCCTCTTTATTTTGAGGCGTTTCCTAAATTTTTTTAGGGGTTTCCGCTTTTCACCTGACAATTATTTTTGAGGAATTTCCCAATATTTTTGAGGGATTTCCCAAAATTTTTGAGGCATTTCCGCAAAATTTTTGAGGTGTTTCCGTTTTTTTAGGCCTTTCCGTTTTTGAAACAAACTTTTAAAACTTTATTTTGTTGAGACGTTTCCTCTTTTTTTGAGGCGTTTCCGTTTTTTTGAGGCGTTTCCGATTTTTGAAAAAACTTTTTAAACTTTATTTTGTTCATACTTCCTCTTTTTTTTTGAGGCGTTTCCGTTTTTTTTTTTGAGGCATTTCCGTTTTTGAAAAAAAGTTTTTAAACTTTATTTAGTTGAGGTGTTTCTTCATTTTTCTGAGGCGTTCCGTTTTTAAAAGAAACTTTTTAAAATTTATTTAGTTGAGGCATTTCCTCTTTTTCCGTTTAAAAAAAAAACTTAATTCCTTTCTTTGAAAATCTTTCCCCCTTTCCAAAATAATTAATCTCCTCCCAGAAATTAAACACCATGAGGTTTCAAAGAAATAGGGATTAGAAAAAATGAGAAAAACAATTTTTAGGGTTTTAAGGGTTTTAATTGCTGAATGTTTGGGTAAAAACTAAAAATAATTAAAAATGTTGAAAATTTGCCTGTTAATGCATCCAATTTATCTTTTTGGTAATTTCCTAGAAAACGATTTTCTAAAAAATAAAAATGATCATGTTCAAAATTGATAGGAGGGGTCCAAAAATCATAAACTAGGACGGACCCATCTTTTCTTTTTTGATTATCACTAATTTTATTCAATGCAATGAGACGGCGTTTCTATTTAAGTTTTGATTTCTAACAAAGTTATTTAAAAATGTCTGTCTGATTGGTAATGTTACAAAGTCTATGCGCAACATCCTCTATACTGAACTTCCGACCAACTAATTTTCCGACCTATTGCAATATCCGACCTACAACAGCTGTTGATCGGTTGCACATTTTTTTCTTTAATCCGACCTATACAGGCGTAATAGAGTTCTAGCATGTGCTGCTCTGCATGGAGCGAGTTGAATTAGAATTCAGCGACCCTCTTTTTTCAAAAAACGGAAACGCCTCAAAAAAAGCGGAAACGCCTCAAAAAAACGGAAACGCCTCAAAAAAAGAGGAAACGCCTCCACAAAATAAAGTTTTAACAGTTTTTTCATAAAACGGAAACGCCTCCAAATAAATAAAGTTTAAAAACTTTTTAAAAAAACGGAAACGCCTCAAAAAAAAGAGGAAACACCTCAACTTTAAATATTAGGAAACGCCTCAAAAATATTCGTAAATCCCTCAACTTTTTCCAGTTTTGAGGGATTTCCCAAAATAAAACGGAAATTCCTCAAAACCGGTTTTTGAGGCATTTCCGCGTTGAGACGTTTAATTTCGCGTTATATTGAAGCATAATTTCTTGATTGAAAAGCATTTATGTTGAACAAACATGTTTTGAATTTCTAGTATTGACAAAATACATTTTCTCCTCTCTATACTTGTGCGTAAATTAAAAACGTGAGGAGCTAAGAGGTCACACAACCGTACCTGTAATGTTGTGTATTTATGTGTGTCTGGTCAGGAGTTTGTAATCATCTTATAAACTTTATTGAACAAATATGGACCAAACATGAGTAAGTATTGCCTTTTACACTATAAATAAGGAATACGCAAAAAAAGAAAAAAATGAAAAATTTTAATCATTTAAGAAGCTGGAAAATGTTAAGCTACTAATGGTACCTGCCAAGTGAGTAGTGCATTACAGATTTGAAATCATATCCGACTCCGAAATCTGTTACAGTATCTCCGCTCACACAACTGCTGAAATCTGCAGAAGCTTGGCTTACCCCCTCGTTGTTACATCTATAAAATATTGTTAAAGGTATTGTTAGTAAAGGTAGTGAATAAATCCTTGAAAATTTTCCTTTAACGCTCGTAAGGCAGGTCGATGTTTGTTATTTAATCTACAGATCTAAAAATTGCATTTCCAAAAATCTAATAAAAACGAATATAAAAACATGTGTATTATTTGTAAAAAAAATATTTTTACGTTTTTTCTAAATAAGCTGGCCTTGAAAAGTTAGGCTATGAACATCGTTTTAAACTTATATATTTTATTCTCTAAGGCTCTTTTCTATACATAGATTCAGATACCACAGCCTTTAAAGGGTTAACTACAATTTATCTGAAATTTATCGTACATTGTTGCAGTTGATAGATCTTCAGTCTCCCAGGAGTCTCTGTACATGTTGTGCGCGTTAGCAACCTTAATTAAAGTTAAGATTGGAATAAAATTCCGTTAACGAACAAAAACCTGTTGGCATTGCTTCTTTTTAACGAACACGTACAGAAGTATGTATTTCTGTAATTTAAAACCAAGAAAAAAAATACACCAGAATGGTTTCGTACTTAAATTGACACATTCTTTTGAATAAAATCGACTCCAATTTGTATTAATTCCTTTATCTATGCAACATGTTGTCGTAGGCCTTTATATTTTAAAATTTGAATTTTGCTAAATCAAATATTTCAAGTTTGATATATTAAAAGTTTGAAGGCACCTTTAGAAAGAAAGATTAGTGACAAATACTAATCAAAACAAAAGTGTTCAAAATTACACTTTCAATTGGCTCTTATTAAACTTTATTTTGATTTGTTATTAACTGAACTCTCATACACTTTAATGAAAATAAATACTACATAAATATGAATATAAAATATTAGAGGTTGAGACGTATGATGTGTTTCTACAGATTTGAACGTATTGGACGTCCTAAAGGACAATATAAGTATATAAACCTGGATGTTTGGCCAGTTCATTGTAACATAAGAATCCCTGTCAGGTCTCTGCTGTTCATGAGCTACTCCCAGAATATGTAGAAGCTCGTGTACTACTACTCCCTGTACAATTAGAGTTAAGTTTCTTAGCGTCCTTACAAGTTGAGAAAATTGCAACATACGACTTTGACCGTAAAAAAATCAATTTAATTTCAAATAAATCATTCAGATATTACTACCTATAGTCATCCATTATCTTTCGCCACATTTGTATATAGTTAATATATTTTATAATATTTTTTAATTAATTTGTTTTGAATGTGATTATTTCTCTTGTCGCACCACTCACATTTTTCGAAATCCGTTAAAAACGTTTTCTAAAAAAATAAAATATAAAAAATATAAACTATATTCAGTATGAGACGTCTTTAACAATTTTCTCCTTATAGACGATACAGATAGAAGTATGATTAGTAGCGATCAAAAGCGCTTTTTTTATCGCATTAAGCCTATACCCCTTTTCATTTTTCACGAACACTCCCTTTAAGCAATTGTTTTTGGCTTTGTTTGGCATTGTCAAATTAAAAGTTTGGGGTTTCGTAAAAACAGCTGTTTAAATATTTTTGGAATACATTGAAGTAAAAATCATATTTTTTTCAGAAAAGGAAAATAGTCAATGTATTTGCATTTTTATTAAGAATTTACGAAAAAGATTTAGCAAATTGGAATTGTCATGATTTATACATGTATACAAATGTTCAGGACACGTTTAAGTAAATAAATCAGTTAAAATCAGGGGTCCATATAATTCCTTTTTCAATTCCATTTGGGATTGACAAATTTGAAAGAAGGAGGGCAAATTTTTTAAATGGGGGCAATTTTTTTAAATGGGAGCGAATTTTTTTATATTTGGGGGCATTTTTTAAAATTGGAGGCAAATGGGGGCAAATGTGTTAGAGGAATTTAAAAATATTTTTTTATTTGGGGGCATTTTTTTAATTGAGGGAATTTTTTTTCAAATTGGGGGCAATGGAGCCAAATGTGTAAGTGGAATTTGAAATTTGTTTTTAAATTTTACAATTGGGGGCATTTCTTTAAAGTTGGGGGCAACAAATTATTTTGGGATCGAGAAAATCAGCTATTTTGGGAATTATATGGACCCCTGGTTAAAATTACTAAACCCTAAAATATATTGCGTAATGAAAGACAATGTTTTCTGGCTTCTACTACTTTGCACAGCAAGTTTTTTTTCTAACGCTCAAACACTGGTAATAAGTTTAAACTCCGAATAGTTTATGTATCAAAAGTTGCGAATTTTCCCTTTTAACTATATATTTTTTTACCTTGTCAACACACGTTCTACCGACAGTCAAATATAAAAAAACGTAATTTTTTTAATTATTATCTAAGGAATCCAATTCACTTTACGATTAATTTTTTGATCNAAATGAATTAATGAGATTTGGATAATTTTCTCTGTGAAATAAATGAATGAGATTTGCATACTTTCTCTATGAAATGAATTAATGAGATTTGCATAATTTTTAGCTTTAAAATTTCTTAAGATAAAATAATTTAATCAACTCTTTTTTATGTTTGAACAATTATATTTGACCCCGTTTGCGGAGATCCGATTTCTAATCCAATGTCATGCTTTCCATGTCCAGGACCGAGATATCTAGACAACAACAACATGAGGTTTTATCGTATCGACCAGGTATCGACAGAGAGAAAAGGAAATGTTGCAAATATTGGCAAAATGTCCTTTAAACATCTACCTAAGTAATTGAGTCATTTCCAAAAACTCTATTGGATCTAACAGAGTTCATAGTTTGGAATATCTAAGGTGTACACCATTGGGTTACAAAGATATAGAGATAGTAAAATCAGAGTCTGTGGCAATAAATCCATTTCTTGAATTTTTATTTTATTGTATCATTTTCAAGCAAGTAGCTCTTTTTATCATTTCAAGTTTTCTATTCTAAAATCTTTTGTATTTTTAAGGTATAATTTGCACCTGAACTATTAATAAAAAATGACAACATTTTTAAAGATATATCTGTTGCAACAATTGGAAATTACAAACTCCAAAGAGAAACTTAAATGAAATGCAGAAGAAAGAAAACATTTATTCCACGGTGTTCTGGTTCTCACTGTATATTTGGAGCAAACAATTATCTCTAGAACCGACTGGTTAAAAATGAAGTATGGTAATTGACCTGGAATTAGCAAAACATCCACTAGCACCAGTAGAATATATTTCTAACCAATCAATATCTGAGTCCTGTTTAGGAACAAACCGGATACAGGTGTTGCTCTCCACGTTCTCAATTCCCTAGATTTACTTAGTAAAACAAAACAATAAACAGGATAATGGTTGTCGTCTTTGCTTTATCCTTTTCAATAACAACAGTCAAAATAATTGAAGAATTTATAATCAAAAGAAAGAGCTTGGACGACAGTCAGTCCCTTTTTGTGGAAATCAATAATTTTAGAAAATGAAATATCTGCAGTTATTAAACAATCAATAAAAGAATGTGATAATCACATGTACAGTAAGTAACTAGACAAAAAAAAATAAGATTTATGTAAGAATTGTAGCATTATTACTTACAGAAGCAATGATAACTCTGTGTTCTTCAGTGAACGTGCTCTCAATAAGATAAGGAATAATAGAGTTTGGCCAACGATACTTTAAACCCCTCTGGATAGATCTACCATCCAACCTCTAAAAAAAAAATCTTTGGTACATAGGGGGGCCCATACAGCTGTGGAACGATATTCAACCCTTTTTTGTATGTATATTTTTCCAAAATCAAAAGTTTTATGTGTAACTTAAAATCATGCAATTTAAAATACGTGAAATGGGGTTTCCTGTGTTTAATATTCCTTGAACTATTTAAATTTTAACTTAAAGGGACAGTAAAGGAAAAATGAAAGGGGGTGTAGACTGAAAGCTAATCACTTTAGCTCTCGATCACGACCCATGAAAGTTATATCTGATGTTCCTATCTCTAGAAATTGATTTACAACTGTGTCAAATTTATACGAAAATTAATATACATACAATTTTGTATAAAAGTAGTGGGTTTAAATAGATCAAATTCAGCAAATATGCAACCAATCTGAAAACGATAATATCCCCGAGAAACCTAATTATTACTTAGGTTTACTCCAATTCTAATTTTATATTTGTTATTTCTATTTTTAATAGATCTAATTCATAATATTATTTACACGTCCGAATTGCTTTACCAGAAAATCCACCAATGACAGTGCAGTAAAGTGGTCACGTGATACAGGCAGAGACACGTGATCAGTATACTGCTCTGCCATTGGTGATAGTTCTGGTCACGTGATTTAAGTTTAAGATTTTCTAAATTTTGCATATATGATCTTTCGTATGATTTTAACACAGTTTTATATCAATTTCTCGAGATAGTAACATCAGATAAAACTTTCATGGGTCGCGATCAAGAGCTAAAGTGATGAGCTTTCAGCCTATACCCCCTTTCATTTTTCCTTTACTGTCCCTTTAAGTCTAATTGTCGTCTTCCTATTCCGCAGTTTCCTGGGTGCCTATTAATGTATGTTATTAAGATAATATTATCTCTGTACATATTTTCTCTGTTGGAAAGTTTTCAAAATTAAGTTTTTGCCTCTAAAAAATTCACCAATAAAAACTGAAAATCTGAAAAATCTTAAAATGTTTATTATTGTACGATAAGAAAAATAAGTAAAAAAAATATAAAGATGGAATCGAATCGTCTTAAAGTCTTATTTATCAAAAATACCTAAAGTATTACCTTTTACACATAGATTTTTAAATAAAACAACCATATATTCAAACTAATTAAAAAAATTACACCTTTCAAAAAAGAACAAAATTTCTTTATTCACTTTTTTTCTAATTACTATCTTTGTGGAGATTTTTGAAAAATGTATTATTCCAAATATTTTTAAATTAAAAGTTAAAAACCTTTTCTCTTTGTAAACCATCTTTCATCATGTCGGACATTGTTTGATTTTCTGAAGAAATACTTCGACTTCTTGTTGTTTTTTCAATTTCAGACAGGGGAGGTCCCCAATCTAAACAATTTATCCACAATTTGTTTTGTAGAACTTCTCTTGACAGATCGTGTGAATTATGAAAAATCTCTTTTAAAAGTGAAGTAAGCAGCAAGGATTAAAATGTATAATTATAATACCCAAAAATATAATCAGTGGGTTAATAAGAGATAAGATAACAGAAGAGTATAGAAGAACGGATAAGAAAAGATAAGAAAAAAGAAAAGAAAAAAGAAGAGAAGAAAGAAAGGAGAAGAGAAGAAAATAGAAGAAAAGAGTAGAAAATATAAGAGAAGAGAAAGAAGAAAAAATAGATTGCGTGAAAGAGAGAGCTTGCATTTTACATACGTTTTATCATAAAAAGGTGTTTAAGATTACCTTAAACTTTAAATTAACTTTATTGTAAAATTAAAATTGTATGATATTTTTGAACAAAAAATGGTTGCCTTAACTGTTTAGCGTACATTTTTTTGATCATATAAAGATTTTTGATCATTTGGCATTGGATATTCTGATAGTTTTGCGATGCAACCTTTGATATTTCAAACTCAGAATATTTTACATTTGACGCTTACCTAAATCAGACTGTTTCCTAGTGCTGTTGTCTGAGACATCTACAGGAATCAAAGTTTTCGGTATTTGCACGGATACATCATTTTTCAATTCAGGAACATTCTCTCCATGAATACTCTAAAAAGTTGTATTTAAAGGGACTGTAAATGCAATTTCAAGTGATCCTCCATTCAAAGATGACAAGCCCGATTTACAACGTTACCTTCAAAGCTTTGTCTGATCAAGTATGAATTATATACCAAGTTTTTGTTTCTTTAAAATCTTTATTATCATTTGCTGTTTCTCAAAGAACACTTTAAGAGTCCTTTCATGCTTCAATGGTTTGATTATATATTAGCATGTGTTTCATAATTAGCTTAAAGAAAATGTGTGCAAAAACCTTGACAAGAGTAAATTATTTCAGCCATCATTTTTTCATCTGTAGAAAACAGATATTATTGGAGAATTAAAAATAAAATTGGAAAAAGTTTTTTATCGTTTTATTTTGATTTTTTTAAAAATGTAATTATTATTTTATGCTTGTATGATGCATAGATTTTTAGATTGATGGTTGAAACAAATCTAAATGTACTCACTACATATAGATTTTTAGATTGATGGTTGAAAACAAATCTATATGTACTAAGTACATATAGATTTTTAGATTGATGGTTGAAACAAATCTAAATGTACTCACAACATATAGATTTTTAGNATATATATATGACAGCGCATGAGGAGTTGGGCCCGCGGAATAGGACCAACCCGAGCTGCAACGTCAACAGGTTACACACATGATAGATATAAACAGGTTCAAGTACTTGTATAAATCTTATCAAGTGTAGATTTTATATACCAGTTCAATGCACGTATTTGTGGTTCCCAGATACCACATTGATGGTTGAAAACAAATCTTTATGTACTCAGTACATATAGATTTTTAGATTGATGGTTGAAAAAAAATCTATTTGTACTCAGTACATATAGATTTTTAGATTGATGGTTGAAACAAATCTAAATGTATTCACTACATATAGATTTTTAGATTGATGGTTGAAAACAAATTTATATGTACTCCGTACAAAAAAAAGTAGTAAGAAATTTTCTTCAGAAAGAGTAAAATTTGGTTCTGACGAACGAATGTTTGTTCAGTAAACTCATTATCTGAGCCACCGTTAATATAAGATCACAATTGCTTTTTCATTAGAAACCCCCAGGTTTTCTCTCAAGAGGACCTGAAATTTGCATTGCTTACCCAGAGGACCTCCACAAAATTGGGTGTTGACTGTAAAGACATTTTTATAGATAGGGTGTTGTGACATTTTATAGAAAGACAATTCATAGATAGGACATTTCGTAGATAGGAAATTTCATAGATAGGACATTTCATAGATAGAAAATTTCAAAAAAAGACATTTCATAGATAGGACATTTCATAGATAAGACATTTCATAGACAGAGAAGATTTTCCATAGACAACGGAGATTTTTTATCTATGGAAATTTTTTTAAAATTTTAAATTTGTCATAACATTTCATATGAAGAGTATTTTACTTGTGTTAAAGAACTTATTTCATCTGTGAAAACCTTTCTGTCTATTTAAAAGTTTTCACTAATAGTGCTTTTGTTGACTGAAAATGATCGAGAAATGTCCTATCTATGATTTTTTTATCTATAAAATGTCTTTCTATAAAATGTCACAACGCAATAGACAGGACGTACATTGCATGATATGACATTGCAAAGACAAAACATTGCATAGATAGAACATTGCAAAGATATGACATTGTCAAGACGGGACATTGCATAGATAGGACATTTCATAAATAGAACATTTTATAGACGGGACATTTCATGAACAAGGTAAACTATTTCTTTTTTTCTAAATTTTCTTTCCTGTTTTATTGTTTTTATTAAATGTTTAACCCAAGAAAATTTTAAAAAATATAATTAGTGT
This sequence comes from Eurytemora carolleeae, assembly GCF_000591075.1. NCBI lineage: Eukaryota > Metazoa > Arthropoda > Copepoda > Calanoida > Temoridae > Eurytemora > Eurytemora carolleeae. The sequence continues at coordinate 127,889 of NW_019396099.1, read as the reverse complement.
GGTCTTCTATGAAAAATTGTGGATCTCTCATAAAACAAATAAGGTTCTCCGTTGAAAATTTGAAGTCTGCTATCAAAAACATAAAAAGCAGCAACACAAAATTTGGCCTATTGTTTTTAAGACTAATTTTTTATTGATAATTTATATATTTAGATCTTATCATCCCCCCAGTCATATTTTTAACTAAATGTGCCAACATTTTGTTTTGTTCAGGCGTTGTCTTGGGAAAGCAGATTAAAAAATAGAAGAAAAAATTTTTTAAATGCGCAAGAAGATTTTTTAATTTTTCCAAAAAACAACGTTCAATGCAAGGTACTAATACAAGGAAAGTAAATTGCGGTCACGTATACTCTGCGTACATATTGAAACCAGTTCTCTTTGGGCGGAATTTGTAAACAAGAATAGATGCATCAGTGTTTGTTTAGTATCCGTGAAGGAAAAAAGCATTTAATTTTGATGACTTTGAAAATTCACATAATAGTTTCCAATGACCAGAATATTTAATAGATTATTTTTATGAAAATGAATTCCATGTCAGGTTGTGATATCCGTCTTGTGTTTACTTTTCCGCCCATAGATGCAGTACACTGCAGCACAAAAAATGTGTACACCTCTGAAATAACTTTCCTTGCATTAGTACCTTGGTTCGATGTTTTCTTTCCCATATTTATTTTTACATTTGAAAATTTTTAGTTGATTCTATGATAAAGACAAGCTACCTGAAAAATGAATATAAGTAAGGAAAGTGTTCGCATTCTTGAAGATTGCTATTTTGACTGTGAAGAAAACTAATTCTTATAAGACAATAGGTCTTCCGTTGAACAAGTGTTTTAGAATAAATTAGGTAAATTTTTTAAATTTTTATGTGTGATTAAACAATACAGTTAATTAAGTTTGTTTTATGAATATAACTATTTCTTTAACTGAAAAAGTATTAATATTCATAGGCTCACATGAAAACAAACAGTTAAAAATATGTACTACTCCAGAGGCAAAGTTGTTTTTAGCTTGTAACCCGAGTAAAAAAGAGCTTATAGAGAATCTTGATTAAAATTTAAGATTTAAACAAGAAGATTGATAACTTAAAATTTTGTAAGGGAATTAGTTCATTGGATCAAACTTTGATTTTCGAAATTTTGCAACCCGAAGTTGTAGACCTTTGATATTCTAAATTAGGAATTCTGTTAAATCAATTGTCTAACTTGGAAACATCTAAGGTTTAAACTATCAGGTTGAGTTTGTGGTGAGAGCCGAGTTATTTTCAAAAGGTATGAGTGGGAAGGAATATCATATGCAATGTTAGGACCGGAGAAAGGTTAGAGTATAGAATGCTGATTGGCAATGTGTACAGGGAAATTGTACAGTCCCATCAAATTTGACGAAAAGGTCAGCATGTACAAATAAAGAAAGATGTTATTTTGACAGAGAAAGGTTAGCGTATTGAATGATGATAGGCATTGTGTACAGGGAAATTGTACAGTCCCCTCAAGATTTGACGAAGAGGTCAGCATGTACATATAAAGAAAGATGTTATTTATTTTGACAGAGAAAGGTTAGAGTATAGAATGCTGATAGACAATGTGTACAGAGCCCGAAATTTAAAAGAGTATCGTTGAACGAAACTCCCGAGTTTCCTTTTTGGGGTCTTGACATTTGTGTAGATTTTGATTTAAGAGATTCGAAAAAAATGGAGAATATAAACAAAGTGAAAAAAATAATATTTTATTACAAAAATATTGATATTCACAAAACTGCCTAACCCCATTTGTGAAACCCGGGTTTAAAACTGGTTTTCACAACGACACCCTGTCTTAAGTTTTGGGCTCAGGGAAATTGTACAGTCTCCTCAAACTTGACGTAAAGGTCAACATGTACATATAAAGAAAGATTTTATTTTGACGGAGAAAGGTTTGAGTATAGAATGATGATAGGCAATGTGTACAGGGAAATTGTACAGTCCCATCAAATTTGACGAAAAGGTCAGCATGTACAAATAAAGAAAGATGTTATTTTGACAGAGAAAGGTTAGAGTATAGAATGATGATAGGCAATGTGTACATGGAAATTGTGCAGTCCCCTCAAGATTTGATGAAAAGGTCAACATGTACATATAAAGAAAAGGGGGATTTATGTAGACGTTATTTTGATTATGAATCAAAATTTAGAGAATAGTATTGAAGCTTTTGTCCATGGTCCCTATAAAGGAACTGTAATATTTAGTTCACAAAGGGCCCCTGTAAGCTTTGTAATATTGAAAAAATGAGTAAGATATCCATATCTTAAACTTTAAAAGTAAAAGGGACTGTCAAAAATGACCAGCATTCAAACACTTTACAACCTAGAAAAACAATGATATCTTCCAAATTATTGATCAGACAAAGGTTTAAAGAGTACAGATGTGCTTGTGAGTCGGGGAAGCCCCTCTTTAAATTAAGGGTAAATACAATTTATTACGATAAACATTTAAAGTTTTTGAATTTTGAAAAATACATTATCATAAACAAAAGTTTTTTGTCCAAAACCATTTTTTTGTGCTCCAAATTGAGAATTTTACCCAGAAAAACTGTTATTTTTTCTCACGAGCAATTTCTATTTCTATTCATATGCGTGATAAAAATTTAACATCCAATATATATGCCTCTGTTTATGTGAATTAACTTGGAATGAAAGGCCAAAAACGGAAAATTATAGGGCAAAAACAGTAAAATATGCCATGTTTTTATTTCTTTTTACTGTAAAAAGCTCATTTGTTAATTACACGGGGAGTACTAGACACAGTTAAATAAAATGGTAAACAAAGATCTAAATCCAACTAGAAAGAGACAAATTCTAAATCTGACGAAGCTGTAAGAATAATTCTGTAAATAATGTACAACATGGTGGGCTTAACAATTTATTAATGAAAAAAAAAGCAATATTTTAATCGGGTTTCAAAGTATGCAGTTCATGAATCTCCTGACAGACCCGGCAGCATGAAACCTGAACAAGTTTAAGATTATACTTAGGACTATTTGTTTCTTTAAACCAAAATATCCATCGTAAACAGAATGTATTCTGGGGGGGTCGGGGGATGGGGGGTTGGTGACTTATAAATTTAGAAAGAACAGCAGTCGTTAGGCGTTTGAAAATGAGAAAATATTTCAAGAACATATGGTGGCCGAGGGCAGAGCATCACCCCCCCCCCCTCCGAACAAACCCTTTATATGCCCTTGCCATTAAAAAATTATGAAATATTCCTTTAAGACGAATCCAATTTTGAAAATATGTTACATTCTAAAAAAAAAATATGCGTTGGTTGGTCCATCCTCCTTTAAAAAAATATTTCCACAAATGCCAAAAGCGGGGAAGGGAAAGCCTAGCTCTGTTGCAGAAATGTTGATTTCTCAAAAGCTTAAAAAATATAAATTATCTAAAATAAAATTCATATTTTACTGATGGTCGTATAACTTCTTAATTTGTAGTTTTATACAACAAATCTGTCATGTTATGGTATAGCAAAACTGTCTACTGTTTACATACCCCTGATCTGTGTACACTGAATATACACAGATGCCGCAACTCTCATTTATCCGATGTACTGTATGTCACTACATGATCTATACCTATAACACCGATTTCCGTTGGTCCCTGATCTCTGTCCTTATTGCAAAGACGACGGATTGCATCCCTTGGTTAGGACTTGTATCTGATTCTGATTGAATCTTGAATATATATCTGATATCTGATTATATATCTGATATCTGATTATATATCCGATATATGATTGTATATCTGATACCTGATTATATATCTAATATATGATTATATATCTGATATCTGATTATATATCTGATATCTGATTATATATCTGATATCTGATTATATATCTGATATCTGATTTTATATGATATCTGATTATATATCTGATACCTGATTATATATATGATATCTGATTATATCTGATATCTGATTATATATCTAATATCTGAATATATATCTGATATCTGATTATATATCTAATATCTGATTATATATCTGATATCTGTTTATATATCTGATATCTGATTACATATCTGATATCTGATTATATATCTGATATCTGATTATATTTATGATATCTGATTATATATCTGATATCTGATTATATATCTGATATCTGATTATATATCTGATACCTGATTATATATCAGATATCTGATTATATATCTGATATCTGATTATACATCTGATATCTGATTATATATCTAATATCTGATTATATATCTAATATCTGATTACATATCTGATATCTGATTATACATCTGATATCTGATTATATATCTAATATCTGATTATATATCTAATATCTTATTATATATCTGATATCTGAATGTATATCGATAACTGATTATATATCTAATATCTGGATATATATATGATCTCTGATTATATATCTAATATCTGATTATATATCTGAATCTGATTGTATATCTGATATCTGATTATATATCTGATATCTGATTATATATCTGATATCTGATTATATATCTAATATCTGATTAAATATCTGATATCTGATTATATATCCGATATATGATTGTATATCTGATACCTGATTATATATCTAATATATGATTATATATCTGATATCTGATTATATATCTGATATCTGATTAAATTTCTGATATTTGATTATATATCTGATATATGATTATATATCTGATATCTGATTATATATCTAATATCTGATTAAATATCTGATATTTGATTGTATTTTACATCTTAAATCTCATTGTATATCTGATTATGTATCTAAAGTCTGAAACTAATGGGTCAGGGAACCTATAAGAATTCCCAGTGTGGGGTACAGTTAGTATCATATAATAATATCATCTCTTTTAACCTACCTCATGCAATCTGACTCTAGAAACTTTAGAGGAGGTAAAGAAAACCGGAATTCCGTGTTAAAAAAAAAACATTCAAAAGTAATTTTTATTGTAAAATTTTCCTAGAAAACTTCTTCAATTTTGCTTTAATCACATTGTGCCATTTTTTTTTTATACTAAATTGAATATTTACGATTTATTAAATATATTATTTCTTCTAGGTTTATTTATAATTTCTAATTTGCAATAAACATTAAATCGGCAAAATCTAACTTAGGCTAAGGATCCAAAAACGTAATTTTAAATATTATTTTCGAATTTTTGGGATTTATTTAAAACTTCGTACTTTTCAACTTTCCTTTATTTTTAGAATGAACACTTGTGTAAAAATTGCCATTGCTTGATGCATGGGTTGTAAACAAAAGCAAAATTACTTTCAACGCCTTTAATTTTAAGCCTTTCAAAGGAATTGAGTCTTAGCCACAAACTCTGATTTTCTAATAACTATATCTTTGGAACCAAATGTTACATACCTTAGATATTTCAAACTATGAATTTTGTTAGATCAAATAATCTGAGTTTGAAATATCAAAGGTTTACAACATCGAGTTCTGAAGATATTGTGGTTTTAATATTTGATTTTGTTCCAAAGACTCAATTCCTTTAAACAATTCTTTTTTAGTTGCATGAGAAGTAAATTCGACGTATCAAACAAAACTATGGATCGACTAGATCGAATCAGAATCGATTCTTACTTCTGAGAACATATAATTTAGTGTTTAGATTAGATTCAGAATAAAATTTCTCACGAACGCAAATTTTTGCGCAATTTATTCGGAACTGCGAAGTTTCCACCGAGATAAATTAGGCAGAAACATTGCGAATTTGTGCGCAATTAGTTTCCGCGCAAATTGCGACTTTGCTTGCGAAGTTAGCCACCATAATTTGGGAAGAAATCTGCGCTAATACTCATTTTCTCTTAATTAGTTAGTTTCATTTAAAGGGTCAGGGTCGTCGTGAGTAAAGAAGTTAAACATCACTCAAAATAAAATTTTCTAGATGCGCCACCAAATCGACTATTATAAAGGAATTGAGTCTTTGTCACAAACTATGATTTTCTAATCTCTAAATCTTTGCAACCCAATGCCGTAGACCTTAGATATTTCAAACTATGAATTCTGATAGATGAAGGAATCTAAGTTTGAAATATCAAAGGTTTACACCATCAGGTGAAAAAAATATAGAAATTCGAAAATCAGAGTTTGTTACAAAGACTGAATTCCTTTACTTTATTACATAATGATCAATGACTCCAACTGTTTTAGACTACTTTAGTTATTATTGTGAACTTATTGTTCATTTTGGTTTATGTCAAAGTTAAACTCTAAAATAAAATTTTTAAAAGCAAAAATTCGCGTGCAAAATTCGCGTGCAAAATGAGCAACTTTCGCGCTGTGATTTTAAATTTCGCTGGACACCACGCATCAATACTAAGTTAATAAAGATAAAGTTCTGATGACTTTATTCACTGTGGTCTTGCCAGGCTACATTTGTTGCATACTCGGATATTTAAGTTAAGATAAAGTTCTGAAGACTTTATTCACTGTGGTCTTCCCAGGCTACATTTGATGCATACTCGGATATTCACTGTGGTCTTGCCAGACTACATTTGTTGCATACTCGGATATTCACTGTGGTCTTGCCAGGCTAAATTTGTTGCATACTCGGATATTTAAGTTAAGATAAAGTTCTGAAGACTTTATTCACTGTGGTCTTGCCAGGCTACATTTGTTGCATACTCGGATATTTAAGTTAATAAAAATAAAGTTTTAAACTCATTTTCAAGAAAAAGTCTAAAAGAAACAATTTTCGAAATATTAAAAGAAATACTATTAATGAAATTCAATTAACTTGATTTTATTTTAAAAAATCACAATTAAGGTTTATAATTTTTTAATTGGTCAAATACTTAATTTTAAAAAAAGGATTGCACATTTTATGATGAAAATGTTTCATACTTCCCTAAATGAAGAACTTATAATTACAAGCTTTTAGAACGGTTCAACACGATTGTAAGAAATAAAATTTGTATTTATGATTATAATTTATTTCTAAATGTTGTATCGCCTAGCCTGGACTACATATTATATATTATTTACAAGATACATTTACAATTTCTAATGGTTTCTTAGCAGAAGGAATGTATGGTGAATATATAACTATAAACTGGTTAAAGGTTCCCGTAGATTGAAGATAAAAAGGCGGATTAATTAAATATTTTGAAGTTTGATTGGCATTAAGAAGTCCGTCTTCACAATAGGGGTTGATGCATAATGGTAAATATCTGAATGAATTGGGATCACGTGACAGGAATCAGTTGTCTGATTGGTTTTCAGTTTTGATCCTGTGTTCTGATTTGAGAACTGATAAGATTCAAATGTCTGATTTGGTATCACGTAATCATAATGGTTGTCCAGGAGAAGCCTGTCAGATTTGAAAGAACTGATCTGGTTTGTGTCCCATCTTCTATCCAACCAACTATATCTCTTGATCTCCGTCCTATCTGCCTCCTCTGCATCCTTCTCCTTCAGGTTTGAGATCTTGTGGAAGATGAGAACAGCTGCCAGGATGATCATCAGAGTGATCATGATCACAACAACCATACCAATAATCCAGAGCTCAGGTTCGGGGTTGTCCGTCTCCGTCAGGTTGACAGTTATCTCGCGGAGGTTTGAGGACAGTTTATGCTCCGGGGAGAAGGATGAGATGACACCTTGACGCTCGGCGGCGATGCTGATGGTGTAAACGAGGTCAGGGTCGAGGCTGTGCAGCTTGACTTGGTTCACGTCCTTCTCCACTGTAATGTTTGTGATCTCCTGATCTCCTACAACCACACGGACAATATAATCATCCACATCTAGAACAGGTAACCAGTGGACCAGGCCTGTTATACGATCAAGAAGAACTGCATCAGTTATCACAGGACTAGGTAGATACTCTCCTTCTTCCTCCTCTTTATCTTCCTCATATTCACTAATCCTAACAGTAAGAGAGACAGGAGAATCTGTGAGTGTTCCTGCTTCGTTCCGAGCACTGCATTCATACTTCCCAGTATCATCCTGGGTCAGCTTGTTTACAAGGAGTACTCCGGACGGATCCAGAGAATACTTTCCGGAGTTTAAATTCAGCACCTGACCTTCTTTCATCCAGGAGATTGTTGGTTTAGGATTTCCCTCAGGTGGGAAACAGGATAGAGCAATATTTTCCCCCTCCTCAGCAGTCACAAGTTTAGGAACATGACCGAATTCATGCTTCAAATCTAGAAATAAAATAAAATTAAATATCAAACTTTTTTGCTACTCTAAAACTTAAAGTTAACTTGTAAGAAAAGGTCTCCAAGGTTCAAGCTGTGAGGCTAATAGCTCAATTTCTGAACAATAACCCCAGATATATTCTAGAAATAGCTCAGCAAAACATGTTAATCATTAACAAAGTTTGAACCAACCAACATTGAAAACCTAACCGAACTGAAAACCCGGTAAAAGATAAGTTATGATAGAAATAAGAGGGATCACGATATATGCTCCGTATTCTGGTTCAAGATGAAAGAAAACCTCATCTTAAAACAATGAAGATCAATAAAGATACTTTACACCAATATTAAACCAATATATCTCTCCTAATCTATATAGATCAGGATTAGCCAATAAACTTAAGAACTTGGCAATCAGAGGAATTAATAGTTTTAACTTACATATAACTGTGAGGGTTGCGGATTTACTGTAAACAACTCCTTCCTCGTTCTCCGCTCTACAACTATAGGTCCCGGAGTCTCTGCTTCTGTGGTTATGCCGAGTACGGAGAAAGAATAAACCTCCTCCTGGTAATAGAACTGTATGATCTCCTCCTCCGGTAAACATACGTTCTCCGTCCTTAAACCATGAAATGGTTGGTGTCGGAGAACCAAAAGCTCCGCAGTTTAATGTGGTCGGTGCTCCTCTATGCACCATGATATCTTGAGGATGTTCTGTAATGACCGGCCTGCTTGCCATACAGCCGGAAATATTTAAAACAAATAATAATCTAGAGAACATGGTTATTGATTGGGAACTTTGGTTAAAATATGAACAGCTCCGCGTCCTAAGAACTACTGACTGAGTACTGACCGGTGTCGGAACTCTCAGCTCTAAACAGTGTCGGTTCAACCTAACTGATCCCTGCTCATAGATATCCATGGGGGTAGGAGGTGGAGTAGGAGTCCCTCCCCTCCTCTCAATTCAGTCCTGCCCCCCTTTTTGCCCAAGCGCCTCCTGAATTTAGTTTAATAGAGAGATTAAAGAAAGATAAGGACCTTTGTTAAATCTTTAAATAGCTCCGCGTTAATAATCTTCCCTTAATCCTTTATGTTCTATACATCAAACTTTACTGAGCTCCTGGTTAGTACTTTTCTTTTTGAATCTCTGATTAAGAAAATTATTATTTTTTTAATCTGATGGACCAGTTTACTTTTGAAAAAAATATTTTCTGAATAATTTGATTTTTGAAAGCAAAAATAAAATCTTGAAAAAGTTAATTTGATCTTTTTTCCACTGTTCTACCTGAAAATATAAAATGCTTGTCTAATTATAACTGCCAAGTTATAAACCAAGCCAATATTTTACTTTTGAACTTATTTTAACCTTTGCAATCTTGATTCTTAGACATTGTGTTTCGGTTGAAAATTGTAAAATCCTCAGTTTCAAGTTTTAGAGAATTAAATTTTCTAATTATAGTAACCTTAGATACTAAAGATCAGATCGACTTTTGATCCAAAAAAAAAAAATTGGTGCTTGATATCAAACATATTTTATTCTATCAGAATTTAATTGTATTTTTTTATTGGAAAATGAAAACAGTAAAGTAAATCTGAAACTTTGAAATTAAAATTATGGTTTTCAGCGTGGGGATGCGGTGGGTTGAAAAGACTTTTTAATTGTTTGTTTGTTTGTTATGTTTGGATAGTACGGAAAGGAAATATTTAGGAATAATGAGGCTTATTACTAGTAATTATAATCACTACTGGTGGTGCACCGATTATACCAGGGTTCGGGAGGTCCAGGGGTAGATGTTTGATACAGTAAACACCCTGTAACAATGGTACATTGGATACTAGATGTTTGTTAGTTTATACAGTAAACACCCTGTAACAATGGTACATTGGATACTAGATGTTTGTTAGTTTATACACCCTGTAACAATGGTACATTGGATACTAGATGTTTGTTAGTTTATACAGTAAACACCCTGTAACCATGCATTTTTACCCAGCAACTTTATTTGTACATAGTACACTGTCCCATANATGGTACATTGGATACTAGATGTTTGTTAGTTTATACAGTAAACACCCTGTAACAATGGTACATTGGATACTAGATGTTTGTTAGTTTATACACCCTGCAACCATGGTACATTGGATACTAGATGTTTGTTAGTTTATACACCCTGCAACCATGGTACATTGGATACTAGATGTTTGTTAGTTTATACAGTAAACACCCTGTAACAATGGTACATTGGATACTAGATGTTTGTTAGTTTATACAGTAAACACCCTGTAACCATGCATTTTTACCCAGCAACTTTATTTGTACATAGTACACTGTCCCATATCTACCTTGGACTACATAAGCAAAGTTACAGATTTGTAATTGCAATTAAGTATGGTCCGAAATGTTTCACATTTACAGAACAAAAAGTGAAGAAAATAAAAGGGGGGGGGGTCAACTAATCGTTTTCTAGAAAATAGCCTAAAGTTGGTGTACCCCTATTTAATTCTGCATAACATAAAGTTTAAAAGTTTAAGAGCTGTTTATAATAAATGTAACGATGTGTCATTTCCTGCAGTTTTACATTTCTTCCAGGTTACCCTGCAGAATTGTAGATCTACAGGGTGTCCCAATAAACACGTGACTTGATTGAAGTCTTTAACTTGTTTCATGAATCATATAGTAACAGACTCAAACATAAATACCATATTAAATATTTGGTTTTCAATTTCTAATTTTTTCAATCCACAATACGGAGTCTTCCTGTTTTGTACCTTACAATTAAAGAGATGAAGAATTTTGCTTTGTTTAGATTTTCTTAATTAGTAAGAAACTTCAAATATCTCCATCCACACATTTTGGAATTGTTAGGAGTCGAGCATTGCTTTTTTTCACACACACTTTATTCTTCATTCTTCAGAGGACACCCTGTATATACTCTAGGTTAGTCGGCTAAACAGTGAATATACAAAGATGAGTTTATCTGAATGTCTAACCCTGCCTGGTTCCTAGAACATGATATGTAAACCCGGAGAAGTGAGAAGTGAGGGAACAGGGAACCATGGATTCATGGATTCATTTCTAGGCAAGAACATTTTATGGCATCCTCTGACCCTCTGTCGGTGTAAATTTGGGGCACAGGAAGGTTGAGGGGAGGGGGCAGGGGGTGCTTGGAAACCTATGATTTTCTGAAAATATTTGAATACAAAACAATTTACCTGAAAAATACCTTTTCACTAGATTGTGCAAATTTGGAGGGAGCATCACGAGGATCTTTTCATGGATTGAGGAGAGGGGATTCAAATACTCTTTTGGGATCGTCAGAAGAAACTTTTAAATTTCAAAAATGAATTTCTCATTAAAAAAATAATTATAAATGGCCTCATAGAAAGTATTTAAATGAGTAGCTGGACAAAAGACAGTGAACAGTGTGAAGCCCAGGGGTGAAATTAATACCACGTCTACACGGGCCGGTATTTATATATTCACATTTCACACATCTAGACCACCCATATCTATCTATCTATCCACTGTTTCTATCTATCTGTCTATCTATCTATCTATCCGTAGCTGTCCAACTATATCTTCTCTGATCAAATCCACCATATTTCGTGTCAATTAATGGAGAAAAGGACTGGACTGAATATAAATTTTTCGGCATTTCTTTCAATCACGGTCCCATGAAGGGGGGGGGACGACGCGGTGTCTCATTAACAGAACGCTTAGACTCGGTTATAGAAGATGACCCGCATATACTGATATAAATCTACAGATGATTACAGAACCTTGTTTTAACAATACCGATCAGCTGGTTACAGGAACTAGATTTAACAAGACTGGTCAGATGGTTACATGAGCTAGATCTAACATGACCGGTCAGCTGGTTACATGAGCCTGATCTAATAAGACCGGTCAGCTGGTTACATGAGCTTGATCTAACAGGACTGGTCACCTGGTTACATGAGCTTCATCTAACAAAACCGGTCAGATGGTTACAGTCCTCTCGAGTAAATTTAATCTGTAAACGCAACGCAAGAGGCATCATCTGCTTTGTCTTGGCTTTTTATAAAGAAAATATTAAAAGAATATTTAAATTCTGTAAACTAGGAACAACAAAGCCAGGAATCGGAAAGAAAAAAAAGGAATGAAAATCGAAAAAATTACATTTAAATGATAATAAAAGTAAATTTGTTTATAATCGTATTATTCTACAGAGTGAAAAACTTAATTCGGGCAGTAAAATATCTATCTATAAACTTTGACTGAAAATAGTAATAAATCTAATCTAACATATACAATTTTCAGAAATGAGAACTATTTTTTTATAAAGTTAAAGTTATGATTGAATATATTTAAAAGTAAAATACAAATAAGAAAGAGGGGGGAGGGGGTATAAAAGAGGGGGTGGGGAAGGAGGTATAAAAGAGGGGGTGGGAGAGGGGGTATAACAGACTGACGGAAAGGTATATGAAGGGTTTACACAAACAATGCCCAATCTACATTGAATAGCTTAAAAACTACAGGGACAGGGTTACCCACAAAGAATGAGACTATGAAGACGACCTGAAACTCTGTAAATATTATGGCTCTATTGTTAAAATTAGTCATCGGCAGATGACTTATTTTAGTAATTAAGAGGCCTTTTTGATTATNCGCCTGCCACCGACCATCAGAGGGGGGGGGAGGCCCTACGGAGTTAATTACAGAGGTGTGATGATTATTTATATGTAATTACAAACTTAAACCATTAAAGGTTGTAATTAGTCCGTAATTAAGGGTTTATATGCCACAACGATGCAGGAGAAGATGATTCATTAATCCATAGAACAATCAGGATTAAACTTTTCACTACAGGGATCAGGATTAAAATTCACCAAAGAGGGATTAGGATTAAACTTTACCAAAGAGAATTGGGAATTTCTTAAGCAAAGGGATTAGAATTAAACTTTGATAAGGAGACTTGGGAATTATATTAGCAAGTATAGAGACTAGGATTTACTTTAACTAAACTTTGGCAAAGAGGGACTAGGATTAGTATTAAAATTTAGCAAGGAAGACTAGGGATTAAGCTTTAGCAAGGTAGTTTTGACATGGAAAAATTGGGACTTTACTGTAGCATAGAAGAACTATAGAATCTAAGGTTAACATAAAGAAATTTAGCTCCTGCAAAAATAAATAATAGTTTTTAAGGAAGGGGAGAAATCTTTATAATTAAGATAAAAGCCAGGAATTTTGACAACTAACTTTGTTTTATTCTAATTTTAAATGTTTCCAAGGAAAAGAGAGAATAATAAAAAACAAGTTTCCTATTACACACATTCTTGTTTTATTTCAAACTTCTGAATCTGACTCTTTTGTTCTTTTATTTACATTCAAACCATTGTTTACTCACTCGTCTAACTCTGTCATCTCTATTTATCTGCGCATATACTTCATGTTCTTCATGTCAGGGTGTTTGTCAAACTTTTAGGTGTTTGCAGGACGGATGCTCAAAACCACACCTGTCAAGCTTATCAAAATACCGCCAAAATCCTGGCAAAGCCTTATTGGTAAATGGGGGGGGGGGTCACAAGATAGTCTCTCATATCGTTTCCTTCACAATAAAAGGAAATAAAGGAACTAAACGCTCGCACTAATACTCTAATTTTCTAATCCTCATATCTTGATATTATTTGCTTTTGTTAATTTATATAATGAATTCTGCAAAGGTTGTAATAGATGTACACGATGTAGTGATTAAAAATTAGTGTTTTGGATAGGCGAGCAGTTTATTTGTAATAGGTGTACAAGATGTAGGGATTAAAAATTAGGCGAGCAGTTTATTTGTAAATTGTCCGGAAAATCTATCCTTTTCTATTCATATTTTTACCCTTTCCATATCAATTACCCTTCCTTCCTCCCCCTCCCCTTCTTCTTCCTCCCTCTTGTCTCTCCCCCTCCCCCCACCCTACTCAGCACATGCTAACTCACTTTTTGAAGATCGTTCTAATATTCTATCTATCTATCCCTGTACCCGGGGCTAGGATATTGAAAGTGTAATATGATCCTTATATATATATATTGAGTATATTGAGGGGAGGGGAGACTAGGTGGGGTATACCAGAACAAATGACCGGCGTATATCCTTGCAGCTGTTCTAAATTTGACCTTTGTATTTCACGCATCAGCTCAAGCTTGATAGAGTGCTCTTATACTCGGGATGGAACATATGAACAGATATAGTAGAGGGTAGGAGGAGGGGGGGGGGATGTATTTAATGTTTACCAATGCTTAAATCTAGTGTTTGTACTGCAGTCAACCTTGTACATGTATGGGAGGGCAGTTTACTTATATTTGAACAAGAAGAAAATAATTATTTTCAAATCCTTCTTAACAACAGTCATACACTAATGATCCTTATAATTAGAGTTTTGATCAAGATGAAATGTAAATTATAATTCATATTTTTATTAAATACTTATGCGTAAACTTTGGAAGAGGGGCGATTTTGGGGGGGGGGAGGTTTCAACAAATTATTTTCTAGTATGGAATGATAATGTTAAACTGCTAACAATTTAGAAAAAAATAATTCCTTCTGCCAGAAATTAAATTTTTGTATTGCATTTAACCACGTGAACCATACATAATGCTTATTCAGAGGTAATGCTTATTTACGCACTAAAAAGCTAAATTAGAATTCTTTCCAGGTTAGCAAGAATGAGGAGTGGGGTATAAAAGAGGGGGTGGGAGAGGGGGTATAACAGACTGACGGAAAGGTATATGAAGGGTTTACACAAACAATGCCCAATCTACATTGAATAGCTTAAAAACTACAGGGACAGGGTTACCCACAAAGAATGAGACAGACCTCAGTGATGACTGTGGAACATTTTTACATACATTCATGGTTCCATGCAGATGTAAACTTTTTTGCTTGACTATTAAATATCCCATTAAAACTCAATATTTATGACAGAAAATCAAATCAAATCTTCGGATGGTTCTAACCAAAGGGTGTTAAATGTCGTCAACAAAATCTCGTATTTATTGGATAACCCTGTAAATGTAAAATCTTGATTAATGAGAATTTTACAACGAACCTAAACACATCACATTCAACAACTTACCATTCAACGTGTTATTTCTTATTTATATTTATCCGTAAGAAATAGATTGGAATAATTTGAAATTATAGTTGGGTATAATTGTAGAGGGAAGGGTTGGAGATATTTCTTCAAAATATCTCAATTAAATCTAAACAGATTTAACGCAGATAATTATACACTCCGGTAATTGAGTTATATTCTTCGCTGGTAGATTGAACCAGACAATATATATGGCTATAGAGAGAGAAATCGACAAGAAATCCTTCATGTTAAACATTCTTTTCTAATTATGAAGAAGCGATAAAATATGTTTTGTGCTGATGTGAAACTTAATGACTGAACTTTTTGTAATTATAGCAAAGGCGTTGTATTTTTTTAAATTCAAAGACTTTACCTCAAATGTGCGGCCCAGTTACTTCAAATGTACCGTACATGTCCTTCAAATGTACCGTACATGTCCTTCAAATGTACCGTATACCCTTACATTGAATATACCCAAACATTGCATGTAAAACATATATTCCCAAGCCACAAACTTTTGTACCTGGACAAAAGACAGT
>NW_019396099.1:48714-111175 GCF_000591075.1 Eurytemora carolleeae | reverse complement strand
ATTCTCGACACCTTCCTCCTTTAACCCTTCTGCTCTTACTGTCATGTTCCTATTATATAATAAACGGTTATTATTATATTTTTCAAAATAGATTTTAGGTATTTCAAATTCAGGAAGCGGAATTCCTTCGCTTCTATACATTTTAAATGTTCAGAGGACAATTGGATTCTGATGGAGAGGATAATGTATGGCATCCCCTCTTCCTTCTCTCCCCTCCCACAGTCCCCCAATCTTTTATCCCGATACTCAAGGGTTAACTACCGTTTACGCAATTTTACAGTGAAGTTAAAAAAATGTGTTCTTTGTGAAACAGCACACAGGAAACAGAAAGGGACGGATTTCTTTGTGAAACAGCACACAGGAAACAGGAAGGGACGAATTTCCTTGTAAAACAGTCTACAGGAAACAGAAAGGAAAGTATTTCTTTTTTAAAATAGCTTACAAAAAAAGAAAGGGATGGATTTCTTTGTGAAACAGCTTTCAGGAAACAGAAAGGGATGGATTTCTATGTGAAACAGCTTACAGAAAACAGATAATAAAGGATTTTTTTGTGAAACAGCATATAGGAAACAGAAAGGAACGGATTTCTTTTCAAAACAGCTTACAGGAAACAGAAAAGGACGGATTTACGGATTTCTTTATAAAACAACTTATAGGAAGCAGAAAGGAAAGATTTTTTTTGTGAAACAGCTGTTTCGCGATTAATCTCGATCTAAAAGTAAGTTGCCCCTGAATTATCCTTTCCTGTGTGCTGAGTTGCCCCTGGAGTTAGCATTTGACGAATAAACATATATATATTTCTCCATTATTTTGTGAACGTAGCATAAATGCGTTGACAGCTAGTGTTTTTTTCTAGTGTTCATGTTTCAGAGAAAACGTTTTATTCGAGATTTTGATAGATATTACCCCTTGTATTTAGTACTCAGGTTTGGCCTATATTTATGATGTACAGGGTGGACCAAATCACATTAGATTTGTTTTGTTTTAGTCCATAAATACAAGAGGACGGGGTCTAATCAAAGATTGTACATAGTTTATTTTTAAACATATTCTCATTATTCTACAAAATAAAGGTGTTCTTTCTTTTGTAGATTGAACTTACAACTGATTGCTTGTATTTACTCTGAGAGAATGGATAGATATGGTGGAAAGTAGTCAGGGTTACAGTCTGTTTAGCAGAATCCAAACAAGGTAGCGATACTGATAGATCCGTTGAAAAGTAGGGCCGTCTATTTGATCGTTTTAAAACAGCCTACAGGAATCAGAAAGAAATTGAATTCTTTGTGAAACAGTTTACAGGAATCAGAAAGGAATTGATTTCTTTATGAAACAGCTTACAGGATCAGATTGGAAAAGATTTCTTTATGAAACAGCTTACAGGAAACAGAAAGGAAAGGAACTGATTATTAGCCGCAAACTCTTACAATTAAATCTAGCAGTTAATTTCTTGAAATATCAAAGGTTTAAATGCCATTAACATTAGATTGCAAAATATAAAGATTAGAAAATTTAAATGCATTGCGAGCAATTAGTTTTACTTAGTTAGGATAAGGTTTAATATCAGGTGAAAGACCTTAAAAATGGAATATTTTTATTTCTGAGAATAACTTGACTAAAAAATCACCTATTTAACAGCTGTGTTTCTGCATCCTAACAGTTCTCTAAACTGTTCGACATGGTTGATAAAATTATTATGTTCATTAAAATGGTCTTTTTATGCATAATATTATGTAATATTATGTACATTTTATATGCTTGCACTTGAAGAATGTTGTAATTAAAAAAACTTGTCTCAAAACTTTTAATTCTTTTACATGAATTTTGTCAAAAAAAACTAATCATTTTTCAATGTTGTCCTAAAAAAATATTTCTTAAAAAAGCTTCTTGCTGTTTAGTCTATTTATTACCAGGAAAACCGTCTCTTAGAATTATTTTGAGACCCCTTGTATTGTATAGTTATGTATATTTTGGGACCCCTTGTATTGTATAGTTATGTATATTTTGGGACCCCTTGTATTGTATAGTTATGTACATTTTGGGACCCCTTGTGCTGTATAATTATGTATATTTTGGGACCCCTTGTATTGTTTAGTTATGTATATTTTGGGACCCCTTGTATTATATAGTTATGTACATTTTGGGACCCCTTGTATTGTATAGTTATGCACATTTTGGGGCCCCTTGTATTGTATAGTTATGTATATTTTGGGACCCCTTGTATTGTAAAGTCATGTACATTTTGGGACCCCTTGTATTGTACAGTTATGTACATTTTGTGACCCCTTGTATTGCATAGTTATGTATATTTTGGGACCCCTTGTATTGTACAGTTAGTTATGTACATTTTGGGACCCCTTGTATTGTATAGTTATGTATATTTTGGGACCCCTTGTATTTCATAGTTATGTACATTTTGGGACCCCTTGTATTGTATGGTTATGTACATTTTGGGACTCCTTGTATTGTATAGTTATGTACATTTCGGGACCCCTTGTATTGTATAGTTATGTATATTTTGAGACCCCTTGTATTGTATAGTTATGTATATTTTGGGACCCCTTGTATTATATAGGTATGTATATTTTGGGACCCCTTGTATTGTAAAGTTATGTACATTTTGGGACCCCTTGTATTGTATAGTTATGTACATTTTGGGACCCCTTGTATTGTATAGTTATGTACATTTTGGGACCCCTTGTATTATATAGTTATTTATATTTTGGGACCCCTTGTATTTAATAGTTATGTACATTTTGGGACCTCTTTTATTGTATAGTTATGTATATTGGTTAACGTGAAGCAACTATCTAACTATCTATCTTAACAAGAATTCATGAAATATTTCCTTTTATGGGGGGGGGTCCTTTCCTATAATTTAGCTAATACATAATATAGCCAATCCATGCAGTAGGTAATTTGAAAACACTAAAGTATTAAAGGGAGTGTTTGCAATAATTAGAAAGTAAGAGGTAACATAAATAAAAATATATTATCGCTTCACTTTTCATTTAACACTACCTTATTTTACGTTCCTATGTATGAAATATATTAAAAGAGTCTTCGAAAGGTATCGAGTCTTTGTCATAAACTCCGATTTTCTAATCACTATATTTTTCCCAATGTCGTAGACCTTAGATATTTCAAATAATGGATTCTGTAAGATCAAATAATCTAAGTTTGAAATATCAAAGGTTTATACAACAGGGTTGCAAGGATTAGAAAGTTTGAGTTTGAAAAAGATGGTTATTTGACAGCCTATCAGATCATTCTAAACCTCGGGGACCTAATTGTTTTCCTAATTTCAAAATACGGGATGTAAAATTTATTCTGAAAATTGTTAAACAATCCCTTCATCTCAATTTTCCCCCTCTTCCCTATCCACAAACATGTACCCCCCCCCCCCTCCATGCAGTAATGTTTCCAAGCTATACTATTATGATGTTCTATAACACTAAATCGGATTGGATTGGTTCTACAGGAAGAACACAGAGTTAACAAACCGTTTAAGATCAGAAAGCATTAAGTTTAACTCTACCGGACCTAAAACCTGGATTATTCTAAAATATAAAAAGTTGAAAACAAGAAAACAACTTTAATCCTTCTCTTTTGTATACAGCCCAAGCTCCATCGATCTAGAAATACCAGAGAGGATAATTGAGAGTCTTGTTATTCATATATTTTCCCAGGAATATGTAGATCATTATTTACTTCCTTTTACAAGCGTAGTACGACCTTATTTGATAAAAAAAGTGAGAAAGAAATTGAGTTTTTGCCACAAACTCAAATCTTCTGATCCCAATATCTTTGCAACCTAAAGGTGCAAACCTTTGATATTTCAAATTTAGATTATTTTATCTGTAAGTATTAATAGTTTGAAATATCTGAGGTCTACGACATTGGGTTACAAAGATAAAGAGATTAAAAAATCAGAGTTTGTGGCAAAAACTCAACTTATTTGAAAAATTTGGAGTTTTAATAGAAAATTATTATTCATCTTTTGTCAGTGATGCATTAATGGCACCTTGAACAACAAATATGTTGCTGAACATTTTTTTTGAACTTAGACATCAGATTTTCATCAATGATAAAAAATTAATGAATTTTGTTGTAAACTAATTATCAGTACTGGAGCACTCTAATCTAGTGATAAGAAAAAGGTCAAATACATGCAAGATTTCAGGTACGAATTTTTGACCTCGTAGCTCCTCTAAATATATTTGGTTTCATTTTTTTATTTTGTTTGCTCTTCTCAATAACTGACAATTTAAAAAATTGACTTCAATCTAAAGTGAAATATACTTTGATTTGACGTGCGTGGGTTAGAAGGGTTCGAGAGAAGGAAAGGAAGGAGAGAAGCTTGAAAATTACAGTGTAAAGGTGCGGTTTGGTGAAATTAGGTGATATAGGCTTCAGGAATAATTGCCTACTGCCTGGGAATATGCCTGGACTGGGGGAAGGGATGGTTTGCAGATTTATGAGTGGGGGGTGATAATTGCGAGCTAAATGCTCTAATTACAGTGCGTGGGTGTGGGAATATTCAAGGATATTATGTATTATCAGATCTATTTCCTGTGTGTCATCCACATTTGTGCAATGTGCGTGAATTTATTAGAAATTCGCAGGGCTCACCGTCAACTATTGATCCATCACCCTGTTTACACTCTAGAATATAATCATTTCTCAGAATTTCATTTTTGATCCAATTTGAACCAATTTGACAAACCAATATAGGCAAAATAAAACCGTAATTTAAGAAAATATAAATGGTTATCAATGTCAATTAGTGAATTAGCTATACACGTTTTTTTTAATTATAAACTTTTTTCATTTACTTGAAATCAGGATATAATTTTATTAAAGAAAAAACTAGTTAAAAAATTTGAATTCAAATTTTTAAAATATCGAACAAATACTAATTATGCGAATGTGCGTGCAAGTATTTATCTACAAAAATACGCAAGGTATCTCTGGCCCAAATACATTTATTGCGTGCTTCTAGGTGCCAAACAGATATGTTACACATTCCGCAAATTACTGCAAAAACGATACACGTTTGCCAAATATCTACTCAGAAAATCAACATTTTTTGCATTTTAGAAATTTACTTGATCAAAATATTGACTTGGGTTACTGGCGATGTAGGGGGTCTTTATATACTGTTTATTGTTGAATAAAGAGATTACTCCCCCCCCCCCTCGGACATAACAAGTAGCTTAGATACAGATATACTACAGCTTAGCTAGACTAATCATGGCTTACATAGACTTAGGCATACTTCATATATTATCTTACAGCACACGATGCAGTTCAGGCAGAGATCAAAGTCGGCTTGAATTCTAGGATTATATGGTTGGGTCAGTATAGTGAAGATGGCCAATATAATAAAATTATGCATGCCCGGTTTAAGGACCTGCCGCAGTGCAACACACAGTGTGACCCAAAAACTTTCAGACGACAATTAGACTCAAGTTATGATTTCAAATAGTCCCATTTTAATTAATAAGTTGATTTTCAACCCACTGGTTAAACTATTTACTTTATAACAACATTAAATATCTGCATAAAATATTTATAAAATGTAATTTTCAAGCCACTGGTTAAACTATTTACTTTATATCAACATGAAATATTTGCATAAAATATTTATAAAATGTAATTTTCAACCCACTGGTTAAACTATTTACTTTATAACAACATTAAATATCTGCATAAAATATTTATTAAATGTAATTTTCAATCCACTGGTTAAACTATTTACTTTATATCAACATCAAATATTTGCATGAAATATTTATAAAATGTAATTTTCAAGCCACTGGTTAGACTATTTACTTTATATCAACATGAAATATTTGCATAAAATATTTACAAAATGTAATTTTCAAGCCACTGGTTAAACTATTTACTTTATAACAACATCAAATATCTGCATAAAATATTTATAAAATGTAATTTTCAAGCCACAGGTTAGACTATTTACTTTATAACAACATCATATATCTGCATAAAATATTTATAAAATGTAATTTTTAAGCCACTGGTTAAACTATTTACTTTATAACAACATCAAATATTGACATAAAATATTTATAAAATTTAATTTTCAAGCCACTGGTTAGACTATTTACTTTATATCAACATGAAATATCTGCATAAAATATTTACAAAATGTAATTTTCATCTTCCACAGGTTTATGGTTAACAGTATTTTCTACTTAAAATATCCCTTTTTTTGTTACTTTTAAAATTTAACAATAAAACATGTGTGGTTCGAAAATGTACAAATGTTGCTCTGAAGGATGAAAGCATTCAGTTAAACCGTTGATATATTGAAATACTCAACAGAATAGGGTTAAACCGTTGATATATTGACATACTCAACAGAATAGGGTTAAACCGTTGATATATTGACATACTCAACAGAATAGGGTTAAATTATACTTTTATAAAAATTTATTAAATTTATTTACAAGATAATGGTTTAAATACAGTATAGGGTTAAAACATATATAAATATATATATAGAGAGAGAGATATTCAAATAAACATTATACACAAGATAATGGTTTAAATATAGACTAGGAAGGGTTAAACTATATTGTTGAATAATCAACTATTGTTGAATATGCAGATGTATCTGATAGAGAGACCAGATGTGCAGATATTAACTCATTTTGTCTGCATTTTCTGCCAACTTTTATCAGATTGCGATGAATTCAAAACTTTTCAAAATTACGATTTTATAGAAAAATAATCAAACTAATTCTTTCATCGTTCAGAACTCGTTTATGTTGCTTGGTGCTTCTTTTTCGATCTAATAACAACTATAGCTTTTCAAAGTTTCTTTGCACTCGGCCTTTTCTCAGGTTACATTGATGAATTTATTTTTCTTATGATAAATGTCTTCTATTTCACCAGCTATAAACATTCCTTGAACTGGGGTCCTGTGAGAGATCACAAACAAAGGAATTGAGTTTTTGTCACAAACTCTGATTTTCTTATCCCTATATCTTTGCATTTGAATGTTGTAGAACTTAGATATTTCAAACTATGAATCATTTTAGATCAAATAACAATAGTTGGAAATATCAAAGGTTTACACCATCAGGTTGAAAAGATATAGCGATTGTAAAATCATAATTTGTGGCAAAAACTGATTTCCTTTTGCCTCTAATGTTAAGCTGTTCTGAAATATTTAATTAGTGTTATTGTGTATCTGGTTGACAAAAACTTCTTTTTTCTTTTTAGATTTTGTTAAAAACAAAGTTTCATGGCAAATATTTCTATGAATACTAAAGGGTATAAAACATGTAAATGGTTTTCAGATATTTAACTAAAATAGGAAATATATATTATGTTCAATGCAGAGAGATTTTATGTGGTTCGGTTTGGCTAGTATTTTGTTTTTGTAGGTGTTACATTTAAGAACTAAAAGAAACTCAATTAATAAAATCTCCATTCTAGGAGACTTAAACGGAGAAGTGAGACTAGTGCAAGAAACTTTCCTGGCGATAAACTTTGTGATTACATTATTTGCAAAATATTGAAGTTCTTAAAAATTCCCTCTTTCTTTAAATCTGAATATTTTCAGATGGTTTCTCACCATTAAGTATAAATTATGAGCAAGCGGGGGTCAGGATTAATAGCCTAAGGTGAAAATCTATTTATAAACTGTTTAATGAACAAAATTAAAACATTGGTGATTTTTAAGGGTTACCCTGTTCTCTACTGTCAACTACGGGAGTAGACCAAAGCTACAGGAGTAGCTAACAGGAGTACAATACAATACAGCTACAGGAGTAGTTCTACAATCACAGCTACAGGAGTAGTTCTACAACCACAGCTACAGGAGTAGCTACCAGGAGGAGTTAAACTGATGGAAAAATCAAGAAGACCTGGAAAATGTAAGAAATGTTTTAAACTTCTTGTAACTCTATAAACATTTTATTAAGGAATTTTATACAGGAGATATTTAAAGGAAAGTAATCTCTGGAATTCTCCGATAATCGCTAATATTCTCCAATAATTTTTTATATTCTCCGATAATTTCTGATATTCTCCGATAATCTCTGATATTCTCCGACAATCTCTAATATTCTTCAATAATCTCTGATATTCTCCGACAATTTCTGAAGGGATCTTGAATAGTTTTCTTTGTTCTTTGGTAATACAAACCATTAAAAATATACGAAAAACGTTGAAGATAATTAATCACATTTTAAGTCTTTAAAGTGTTACAACGCCTAGCTTTTTACCTCACTTACTCACATGTCCATTTCAAAACTGAAACTTAGTAGTTTCTTACTTTATTTTAAAGTGAGTAATTGGCAAAATACTGATCGATTTAGGCGTCTTTCAGAACGTCTTTATTTTGGGTCACAGGATGCTTTTACTCGTATAAATCATATCGGACTGATTAAAGAGCTCAGTATTAGTAAACGACGATATAGATGCGCTTACTAATAATATGATTAATATCGCGTCGTCCAAAAAACGAGCCCGTTAACAAGGGATTGTATTGAAAACTTGTAATTCATAACAGTCTAATATCCTGGTTGAGCTGTGATGAAGCAGATTATGTTTACAATAATACCATCATCTAGTAAACTGTTGCAGGATTCATTTTTTAACTATTTTGGTCTGAATCGATCAGCGGTTCACTGGATTAGTTATTGTTTACCGACTCAAGTTTGTTGGTAAACAATGCAGTACACCTGCTGTATTAAGAATGAAACCATCTGCCACAGGTCATTGAGGACGGATGAGGTGAAGGTAGGTTGAGGTCGGGAGTTAGATTCTCACTTTAATGATTTTCTCGAAATCCGAGGATTCTTGAATGCAGTTCTTTCTGCCAGTTGTCATTAAGGCAAAGCAAAGTTAATAAAATTGAGGTCGTTAACTAACAGTAATTTTAACGTAATATGCCGTTAACGGAACAAACGTTCCGTTCTTACCTTTTAAATTAACGGCTAACTAAAATTTTAGTTTTTAACGGTTGGAACTAACCGTTAACGAAACGACTAGTAAAAGCTGGAACGTGCCCAGCCCTAGTCATGTCATTTTTTAGTGGGACAGGTATGTAAAGAAAAGATACAATACCGTCCAGGCTTGAGAATAAAAATGTACTTATGTTTAAAAACTGACGGTTAAAACTCCTACTCGCACTTGTAATTATACTCACGGAAGATTTAAGAAAACGACTATTGCACGCAATACAGATACCACAGCACATTTACAAACATACAGGACAAATACAGATACCACAGTCCATTTACAAACATACAGGACAAATGCAGATACCACAGCCCATTTACAAACATACAGGACAAATACAGATACCAGAGCACATTTACAAACATACAGGACAAATACAGATACCACAGCCCATTTACAAACATACAGGACAAATACAGATACCACAGTCCATTTACAAACATACAGGACAAATACAGATACCACAGTCCATTTACAAACGTACAGGACAAAACAAACAGGACTATAACATTACACTAACATTTTATTATTCGTGCTTAGTTTAACCACATACAGGGTTACCCACAAAAGATTAAATTGCATGGACCACTGTACGGAATTTATATAGGCCTGTTGTTTCCTTTATTCATGGCCTGTACTACAGAAAACTTGTTTTTTTTCGTTGCAAAGTCATCAAATAAGTCATTAGTATATTCAAAGCGGAAAACTTTCGTTTAACTTCGTTATCGTTTAACTTTTAGATTTTAGGTCGTCTTTACAGTCACATTCATTAAGGTAACCATTTATAAACAGCAGAAAAAAAACCCAACAAACCTAATTTAAACTAAACAGGCACACAACACATACTCTATTAGCTAAACAGACACACAACAAAAAATTCTTAAACTAAACAGACACACAACAAACAATCCTTAAACTAAACAGACACACAACAAACAATCCTGAATATATAAAGACACACAAAAAACAATCTATTAACTAAACAGACACATAAAAAAACGACCCTTGAACTAAACAGACACACTGTACAACAAACAATCCTTAAACTAAACAAACACACTGCACAACAAACAATCATTATACTAAACAGACACAGAACAGAAAATCCTGAATTTATAAAGATACACAACAAACAATCCTTAAACTAAACAGACACAGAACAAACAATCCTGAACTAAAAAGACATATAACAAATAATTCCCGAATTAAATAGCGACACAACAAACATACTGAACGGACACACAACTAGACAGCAAAACAGACAAACAAATATGAATAATGAACTGAAATGACTGACGGCCTACGATTAAACCACACCAAGCTAACGCAGGTTGAGTAGATTATATTCGCACTGATAATTATATCCGCTCAGTGGTTTTGCGGTCTCTTCAAATAGACGGATAGATGGATAGATGAATAGATAAACTGTGTGATAGATCGATATATATGCATGTAGAGTACAGGGTGTCCCAATAAATGCAGGATTTAAGTTACGACTTTCAAATTTTCCCAAATAGTCGATATACACTTAACGTACAATAATCCACTATAAATCACTTAATGTACAATAATCAACTATAAATAACAATTAATAACTCCTGGTCTTTGGGTTTCCAAAATACAACTGTCCTTTTTGTGCAGGGGCGGATACAGGATTTAAGTGAGGTGGGGGGCAAGATTTTTTAGGAAAAAAAAATTCATAATTAGGAAAAAAAAATCGCGGCGCAGGCGAAATTTTTTTGACTTAAAAGACTCAAAAAGAGTAAAAATTAATGACTAAAGACTAAAAAACTAGATTTTTAACTTTAAGGAACAAAATTAACGGATTAGAACAGGAATTTAGGAACAATTAAAAGATTGTTCAGGAATTAGGAACAAAAATAAATGATTAGGACAGGAATTTAGGAACAATTAAAAGATTGTTCAGGAACTAGGAACAAAATTAAAGGATTCGGATAGGGATTTAGGAACAATAAAAATATTGTTCAGGAATTAGGAACAAAAATAATGGATTAGGACAGGGATTTAGGAACAATAAAAAGATTGTTCAGGAATTAGGAACAAAAATATTGGATTAGGACAGGGATTTAAGTTGGGTCGGACACAGTATTTGGAACAGGAACAAAAATAGAAACATTAGCAATTTAAAAACAAAAAGAAATTACTAGTTATACTTAAATGCATCAAAATTAGGAACAATATTACAATTTTGATAAATGAGTATTGATTAAGGAACATTACTAGATAAGAACAATATTATAACTTAAGTCTAGTTTCTTACAAATTTCTAATTCTAAATTTATCGTTAACAATAACATTTACTTGTTGTCGTTGATTTTTAAATTAAACTGAAGAAAATAAAGTCAAGATTTCCATTAAACAAAAAAAGCTTGAAATTGGAAAACACATACGATTTATAAAATTGGGAACATTTTTTGCCTCGAAATCTCAGGGAGGGGCTACGCCCCTCCCTGAATCTGCCAGGGGGTGGCGAATGTCCCCCCGCCACCCCCCTGTATCCGCCCCTGTTTTTGTGGCTTCAAATCAAGCGAAAAAAATTAGAAATTTTTCGTTTTAAATTTATAAAAAAACTAAATTGTTTAACGAATCTATGTAAGAAAGTCCCGGAAAAAAAAGTTTCAGGAAATAAACCTGGAAATACAAACTCTGGAAAAAATTCCAAATTTAATTAAGTCCATGGAAAATTGTCACTGGGAAAATGTCCTGTGTTTTAGATTTCTGGGACTTTTTTTCCTGAAATATTATGGGGGCTAGCCAACTGTCAATAAAGTCTCAGGAAAAAATCACATGAATAAAAGTCCGGATAAAAATAAATCCGAGGAAAAGAAAAACCTAGAAAAAAAGTCCTAAGTCTCGGGAATTTTGAACTGCTGAAAAAAGTCCTAAAAAGGTTGTGTACATCAAGGAGAATTGAATAGGGCGATAGGGTTTCCGTACACTTTGCTGTGACGTTTTTGGACTGCGTAACAACAATAACAAAGGAAGCCTATCTAATGTAAACAAACATGAGTTAGTATACTTTGAATCTTCATCTAACGCCAGAGATGCGCCAGATGTATGTTTATCATTTGTGGTATTGTTTACAATCGTTATTATTGTTGTTACGCAAAAACTAAACGTTACAGCAAAGTGCACGGAAACCCTATCGCCCCCTCCTTATAATTTCGCGTACAAGTGCACTATATAGAAAAGGAATGCAAAAGGAAAGGCTAACTACACTTGTGATAAATATTTACATATATAACAAATATATCTTAAAATTTTTTTTATTGTCCAAAAAAGGACTTTTCCCATTTAGTTGCACATTGAATATATATAGCTATGGGTGTTTTAATAACAAGCCCCTAAAACCCTACGATCATTGTAAGGTGTTTACAACTAGGACTTTTTTCATGTTGAATCATGCATTTTCACTTGTTATAGGACTTTTTTCCAAAGACTTTTTCGTATAAAACCACACTGGAGTCAGAAAAAAGTCCCAGAAAATAAAGTCTCGAATTAGTAGAACTTTTTTTCCACAGAACTTTTTTAGTGCGAAATTTTAGGAGTTTTTTACCGGTAACTTTATTCCAAGATTTTTTTTGGCGGTTACCATTGTCTCCAAGTATTTAATTCTAAAGAAAAAATTCTGTGAAATCGTAATTTTTAAAAACACTTTAGAAAAAGACAACTTACAAGTAGTGACTTATTTTCCATTTTTATTGGGACAACCTGTGTGTAAGATTAAAGTCAGGTATATGCTGTTTGTGGTTTAGCCAATGTGACCAATGTGTAATGTGGGAAAATATTTTTACATGAGTACTATTGACCACTCAAACAGAATAGTTATCTTTTATATATATTCCAATATAGACAAGACAGGAAAAGATCAAATTTATCAAAACCTGCAGGTACGATTTTGTAACTCTACCAAATTTTATTTTAATTCCAGGGGGGGGGGATTATTTAGTTGAAAATACAATCCAAATATCAATCCAACGTGATATTCACTTTAATTTGACATGATTTCTAGAAAAAAAATGTTCGACAAAATAAATACCCGCAAGTTTATAAACTTAATCTGGCGGAATAAACTATAGAATGTAAATATAAATGTCTTTTATTTGGAAACGTTATAAATACTTAAAAAATTTGTTGGGGAAGACACAGGTTTTTGAGAAATATTCGTTAAACCCTGTCTTATATTCGTTAAAATATTCGTTATAATATTCGTTATTCCCTGTCTTCTTTACACAGGTTTAGAAGACAGGGACACTTTGTATACTATGAGGACAGGAATCTGTTAACTGGTAACACGTCCTACCCAGGTATAGGAGACAGGGACACTTTGTATACTAGGAGGACAGGAATCTGTAAACTGGTAACACACCCTACCCAGGTATAGAAGACAGGGACACTATGTATACTATGAGGACAGGAATCTGTAAACTGGTAACACGCCCTACCCAGGCATAGAAGACAGGGACACTATGTATACTAGGAGGACAGGAATCTGTAAACTGGTAACACGCCCTACCCAGGAATTCAAAATGTATCGTCTATAACAAGATAGTGTGGCCTGGGTGTGAGGGGGGGATTTCTTAATTTTGAATCCAAGATTATCACATGATTACTCTCCTCAACTACTAATCCTTTCATTTTTGAAACCTTCTGATAGAAATCATTGATTGGAGTAGTTGGTTTCATTTGAGTTATTAATGTTTTTTTAACGAGGAATTTTTTACACAAAGCAAGCTTGTTCACAAAAAAAAAGAAATTATACTACTCACCCCATTTGTAGTCTTATCCAAACAAAATCAAATATTTGTTTGGCTCCAGGATGCAGTATTGTTGATATTTTGTTTTATTTTACAATTTTAGAAAATTCTTTTAATTGAGAAAGAGAGAGAGAGAGAGTTCAAATCCATTTATGCCTAGTGTGTGTTTAACAGTATTATATCAAACTTAGCTTATTTTCAACAGAACAATTAAACCAATTGAACTCTAATTGTTTTATAACAGTTCAAAGGACCTAACTCCCCACTTAATTTGATCCCCTCTCCCCTACCCATGCACCCAAGGGACAGCACCCCCCCCCCCTTAATTAGAGAACTGAACATTTTTCTATTTTCAAGCTGACAACTTTATTTGATTTTATTGCTGCTAGAACTAGTTTATCAACGATATAAACTGTAGAATTGAATTGGTTTATAACCCAACCTGTTTTCTGATACTCTTCTTAGCCCCCATCCTCCAGCTTCTAGATGCAACCGAAAACGGTTTATTTAATTACACCGCTCAAATCTCATTCAAGTGTATCATCATCATCATTTCTTCTAAATCCAGAGATGAGATTTTAAAAGCTTAACCCCGGTCTTTGCGTCAGCATAGACCCAAGTAAAGTCAAAACCAGGGTTTTGGATGGCCTTGAGTTTAGTAAGAACCAACCATCTTGGGTTTTTCTTTCTTTAAGGCTCGAGTCTTCAGCAGCTGATGATCGTAAATTTTGTAAAATCTTTTTCATTTAAAATCTCGGGAATTATTTGTGGTTTCAAATTTTATTAATTATATAAAATAAACATACTATGAAAATAATGTAGCTACATAAAGTTTGAATTTTCGAAATTTACATCTTCTTGTCACAGCTGATCTAACGGCATTCTGTACAGAAAGAAAGCTTGCAAAACAGTCTCTCATTTGTCGCATCAGAACCAATCCTGACTTGGGTCTTATCTAAGCCCAAGTTTTTTTTTTTTTAATCTTTAAAAGCTTTTAAATCTCATCTCAGAATATTTTTTCTTCTCATTCAAGTATTTGTAGTTTTTTTGTTTTCTTTAAACCGCTGTCCTCGTAATTTTAAGTGACCCTCTAGAAACCTCAGTTAAAAACAATCAGTTTTTAAAGCTTAAACCGTGGATATCTAATTAGTTTTAGAGTTGTAAATCGGATATGTCCACAGACACTTTTCAAATAGATTGCTTAGTTAGAAGAATTAAGCATCAAGAGTGACAAAGTGATCGTTACTTCTTGTATCTGCAACTCTATATAGTTATTGTATTTATTTTCAAACACAAAATACAAAATAATAATTAATGATGATTCAGCTAAAAACAAAACACAAGAAAATTTATGTTTAATATGTTTAATAATTTTGTTCTGATTGGTATTTGTTGAAACAAACTATTTATATTAAAATCTCAACTAAATATAAATTTATTGTGCATTTATAAGTAGATACTTAGTCAGCACTCAAATAATCAAAACACTTTTAGGAATGCATTCGTTGAAGTTGAAAAAATAGATATTGATTCAGTAAAAGTAGCAATGTTTTCTCATTGACTGTATAGTAGACTTTGCCATCCACCATTAGCAAAGGGTGTGAACCCATTCTTGTTGACAGTGGTTGACTTTGACATCCACCATTAGCAAAGGGTGTGAACCCATTCTTGTTGTATTTTGCTGAGATTGGTTTAAGCCTTTCTTTGAATCTATGTTTGAGATGACTTGAACTAAAATTTGTTTATTTTGGAAGATTGGGTCTCAGATAATTGAAGGCGGGTGAAAGGAACTGATTACTCTCTTTAAAATCTAATTTTCTAAATCTTTGCAATGATTTTGTCGCAGAATTTTGGTATTTTAAACCAAGGAACAATGAATTCTGTTGTCAAATTGGACTGTAAAGATGAATTGCAAACCTTTGCATAGATTCAGTTTGAGGTGAGGAATCGTTTCTTTTTTATTATTTTTTTCAAAGAAAGTTTAATAACTCAATTTAATTCTTTATTTTAATCCCAAAATCCAGTGGAACACAGAATTTCATTTCATCTTTTTAAAAAAATTTGTTGTTTTCGCATTAATGTTATTGTTTCCCGTGAACCATGTAAATATATGAGAAATATTTCTAAAAAGATAATCAAAAATAAAGCGAATAGCCCTGATGTAGCCCTGGTAGATAGCTGTCAACGTGATTGGTTGTGATTGACAGTTAGGATACAAACACAAGCGGTCTACATTCCTGTATCTACTAGATATACTCAGATACCAACAGTAGGGGGGGGGGAGGTTCAAGTCTAGATATGGAGATATTAAGGGAAGGACGGAGGGCCGGGTAGAATACTAAAAAAGATGATGTAATGGTCTTTAGGAGCTTTTTTTAAGATTTTTTTTAACTGAATTTCTTAAAGTCCCAAAATTTGGCCTTTATAGATAACAGCTTTTTTAAAAAAAACTTGGCGGTTATCCTAATGAAATACTTTTCTCATAATGTTTGTTTTATAGCGCTAGCTAAGATAACTAAATAAATATTTTTGAAACCTGAAATAGATTTTTCTAGAATGCGTATTACAGAAGGTTGGTTAGAAAAGAAGAGAATAAAATCTCTAGAAAAGTTTTCTGAAGAAATCATTAATAAGTTAAAAGAAAAATTAAACATATCTCACACAATAGACGATAGCAGTCTGAGAATTTAATTAAACATTTTTAGATTTTCAATAATATCTGACAAATTATGCACATTCTTGTCTTAGAAAAATAAGAAACAAGAACACAAATTGTATTAAAATTTTATATGACATTGAAATGTGATGTGATCCTGCTAGGAACATCCTTCGATCCAGGATCAAGTTTAGTTTGTCAGCTCGTTTCAGCAGCATTTCTCTAGAGAGGGTTGCCGTGCTGCTCCGGACCTTTCCTGTCATTAGAGCTTCAATACTCTGAGAATACATTTTAATGAATGCACATTCTCTAATTCTAAAAATAAGAAATACAAATGGTAAAATTATACAAATTAGTTTGAAAATTAAATGTTCTGTTAATGATAACAATCTAAGGTATATTCTATTCATGAAAACTATGTGCAAAGAATTGTATGTATTTATTGAAATAAAAAATTAATTAATATTAAAATTAGATTTAATATGCCCTGCAAGTTGCAACAAAGATTTCAAAAAGAGTTGAAATGCAGAATTTTTGTTTCGCAAATTACTCCATGAAGATTAGTCTTTTCTTATCTAAAAATAGATAAAATTTAATGCTTAATAACATCTGCTCAATTTAGGGGTTAACCCTTCTCCCCCCCTCACCCCGACCCCTCAACGGTAGACTGCATTTTGAAAATCTCATCTCTTCATTTCCTGTCCTTACTCCTCAACCTTCCATCCTTACTCATCTACCTTCGATCTTTACTCATCCAGCTTCAATCCTTACTCACCCACCTTCCATCCTTTCTCATCCACTTTCCATCCTTACTCATCTTCAGTCCATCCTTACTCATCCACTTTACATCCTTACTCATCCACCGTTCATCCTTACTAATCCACCTTCCATTCTTACTAATCCACCTCCATCCTTACTCATCTACCTTCCATCCTTATTCATCCAGCTTCCATTTTACTCATCCACTTTCCATCCTTACTCATCTGCAGTTCATCCTTACTCTTCCACCTTCCATCCCTACTCATCCACCTTCCATCTTTACTCATCCACCTTCCCTCCTTACTCATCTATCTTCTATCCTTACTCATCCCCCTTCCATCCTTACTCATCTACCTTCTATCCTTACTCATCCACCTTCCATTCCTACTCATCCACTTTATATCCTAACTCATCAGCAGTCCATCCTTTAATGATACTAGAAATAATTAGCGTAAAGATTAAAAACTAAAAATTATACTTCAGAATCGACAGATAGTACGAAATTAGGTACTTCCCATTTTAAGAAGCAATCGACTATGACCCAAATGATATTATAAGAAATTAAAGTTTAATTTCAATATGTAAGATTTGAAAAGTTTTAATAGATTAACATTTACTGCGAAAAGAAAAACTTTTACACGGTAATAAAACAATAGTTTTGCATCTCAAATTGAACTTCAAGTGCAAGCGAATGCAATGCATGCAATTTTTGACTGTAAAAAAAGTAATAAAATAAATGTTTTTATGATTGAAACAAAACAGCCTGCTTTCTTAATTTTAAAGTAAGTAGTAAAGAGTTAAATAGTATTTTGCTAGAGTTAAAAATATAAAGAGTTTAATAATTTTAAAAAAAATTTCTGGGGGACTAGATAAAAATTAAAATTTGATCTGTAGATATTAGACTGTTTGAGGCAGGTTGTTCAAAAATAAATGACATATTGCAAGATTTAGATTCAAGGACGGCCTTGAATCTGAACTTATTCTCTTTTAAACAGATTCAGATTGTTGTGGTTTCTAAGTGATTCATTTTATTATTATTATTTTATTTATTTTACTCCTTGCTATTGAATTAAGAATCTAAAGAAAAATCATTTTTACTTTGAGTTACTAATAATTAAATTTTTATGTAAGATATATTTTTGAACACCCTGTTCTTTCCTCGCGTCCCCAAGAATACATATTTAGTCCTGGATTCCTGGATTCCTGGATTCCTGTCGCTTTCAATTAAAGGATCCAATTCTCTAGTAATGTGTTTCTACACAGATATTTTGCCAAGATTGGCTTAATTTGACATTGTGATAATGGTTTAATCTTAAAACTAGCTGTGCTAAAGAGTGACGACTGACGATGGATAAAAAGTCACAAAAAGGTTATTTTACAAATGCGCATTAAAAGTTGTAATATTAAAAAGGAAGGATTTGACTTTCTTTTCGCAAAACTCTGGGACGTTTTTACGAAACGAAGCGCAAAACTTGACAGCTGAGAAATAATGTGGTGTTTCTGAGATACAAGAGGTATTTACAACTTCATATCATTCCAAAATTGTCTTAACGTAAAATTTCTTTATATTTAAAAAATATATTTGGTGTATACTTTATAACTAAATAGCTATATAAGATCAAAGACCATCTTTAAGTTGTCTTAAAACCGTGATTGTTGGTTGGCCACCCTGTATCCTGTTTTAACAATGTGGATAACAGGGAGAAATGGATATTGGTAAAATATATCTCCTTTAAACATTGAAGAATCTAAATCTTGAATTCGACATTAAACCTTCTATCCCAGATATAGGAAAGTATTAGATAGGAATAGGTTTAGAATTTATAGTCTGTAATTTCTAACTTTGAAAGACATTCTAACCTGCAGAGGGTAGATATCATTCTTACCACAAAGCACATTATATTATTATAGAATAATACACTTTTAGAAATTATTGTGTTTTAAGGGAAAAGTTTCAAATATTTTATAATCATAAAATTAATACTAATATGTCTTTTATAGAAAAAGAAATTATTTTATTAAACTATAAAAAAACTAGCGTTGCTTTTCAGGATTGAAAACTATTAGTTCTGATAATTTCTCCATTGTTTCTAAATCAAAAATACGCAAGTCACTTTAGTAGAGAAAATAAACAGGTTTCAAAAAAACAAAAAACACGGATATCTAGTTAATACTTGATCAGACAAAGCTTTTAATGATACCGTTGTGATTAGATATTCCACTCTATCATTGGAGCGTTCCTTGAAAATACGTTAATTTACAAACCATTTAAATCTTTAAGGCAGTGAACTTTTTTGCAGGGCATCTCTAAACTTTGCTAACTAACTTCAGTTCCATCATCTGCAGAATAAAGAATTCTGTAAGAAGTTAGGAAAGTAAGTGAACTCAATGGAGTAATATCAGAGATTGGAAAAATTTACTCAAAAACAAATCTAGAGAAAACAAAGTCGATGCAAACCAATCCACTAATGCACAAATATCACTTCAGAACCCCTCCCCCCCTCCCCCTTTTTTCCTTTTTTCTGCAGAATAAACAACACCGAAAGATCAGTGCTGTGTTATATAAATAAATGTGTATAACACTTACTCAGTTCTAAATTCTGAAAGAAAGTGAGAAATCCAAAGTTCACATCTACTTAACACATTTCACAAATATACAAATAAATCATTTATCAAGCAATTCATTTAGAAACTTCATAATTCAATAATCTATCAGATAAACAAAATAAACATAAACTGCAGCAACATGTAAACAATCATCTGCACTGTTCTAATAACCCTTAAAAAAAAAGAACATTATTTGCTATATCTTTACACTTATTAATCGCTTAAAAAAGTTTGAACCCTTAAGAGGAAGTTCGTTTAACACGAAACAAATAAATTGAAGATAATTTCTCCATCTTCTAAACTCTTTTGAGCAGAATAAAAACAACTTATTAAAAAAAAACTAACGACTAAGAAAAACTATATCTTACGATAAACTTTGCTTCGGATTAGTGTAATATAAATTTATTCTTAAAGGGAGTGTTCGCGAAAAATGAAAGGGGGTATAGGTTTAATGCGATAAAAAAGCGCTTTTGATCGCTACTAATCTTACTTCTATCTGTTGCGTCTATAAGGAGAAAATTGTTAAAGACGTCTCATACCGAATAACTTAGCAGCCATACAAATTCAGAAAATTGCAACATACGACTTAGAGCGTAAAAAATCAATTTAATTTCAAACAAATCATTCAGATAGTACAACCTATAGTCATCGATTATCATTCGCCACATTTGTATATAGTTTATATTTTATAATATTTTTTAATTGATTTGTTTATTTCTCTTGTCGCTTGCGCAACTATCTAAGAATGCCGCACAACACTAACAATTTTCGAAATCCGTTGAAAACGTTTTCTAAGAAACTAAAATATTATAAAATATAAACTATATACAAATGTGGCGAAAGATAATCGATGACTATAGGTTGTAATATCTGAATGATTTGTTTGAAATTAAATTTATTTTTTATGCTATAAGTCGTATATGTTGCAATTTTCTGAATTTGTATGGGCGCTAAGTTATTCGATATGAGACGTCTTTAAGAATTTTCTCCTTATAGACGCAACAGAGAGAAGTAAGATTAGTAGCGATCAAAAGCGCTTTTTTTATCGCATTAAGCCTATAACCCCTTTCATTTTTCGCGAACACTCCCTTTAATGCCGATAACTTTGGTAGAGATGAAGCTAAGCTACACTACAACGCCTATTTCCTTAACAAGATCATTTGAATTTAGGAGTTCAGCTCGGTTGATGAATTAAATTGCCAATGAGTTTCAATTTTAGCTTCAAATTTTACGCTAACTAATCAGAAATGGGTCAGAGGCCTTATTTAAAGAATTTGAGCCGCGTCTAAAATTTGAGACTCGGTTCCACTTGGCATTGTATTCAATGTTTCGAGATTTAAGCCGGCGCTCAAGCCGCTTTTTGGGGGCTTCAATTAATTTAAATTCGGCAACAGGAGATGAACTTGTTTTTCCATCCATCCAAAAATTCCCAGCTCTGTTCTTTCATCAATAAATTGATCCATCTGACTGTAATCCATCCATCACATTTACTTATTGGTTTTATTGGAAACTTGTATAATCTATCTCCCACCATTATAGGAAATTATACTAAATTAAACTCAGAAACTTGTCAGCCATGGGCAAACTGTATAATTATACGGATTAGAACAATCAGGTGTTATTAAGAGGTTTCGTGAGAACATAAATTAAAAACATTTCTGAAAATTTCAACTTAATTATCTTTTGGTGCACACCCAGAATTACGAGATAGAAAAGTCACTTATTTT
Source organism: Eurytemora carolleeae (assembly GCF_000591075.1). Classification (NCBI taxonomy): domain Eukaryota; kingdom Metazoa; phylum Arthropoda; class Copepoda; order Calanoida; family Temoridae; genus Eurytemora; species Eurytemora carolleeae. The sequence goes on along the minus strand of NW_019396099.1, from coordinate 89,654 downwards.
CAACAAAAAAATCGCTTATTGGGCAGTCTATCAATTTTTGCTGCCAAATATCAAATCAAATCAAATCAAATATTTATTGCACGAAGATTAAAATTTATACAATATAAATAAGCCATTTTTTTGTTGACATTTAGTGATTTGTTTTCGCTTATTTGGCAGTCATCCAATTGTTGATGCTGAATAAGCGATTTCGTAATTAAGAGTGCACTGCGAAGAGTTAGAAATGAATTGAAAATGCATTTTCCCATGAATTATGCTAACACTAGTTTTCTTGGGTGTGTATATATGCTATTGTATGATGGGTCATTTGGGATCAATATACAGCTTGTTTGATAGCATTTATAGCACTGGATTAATAGCTGGTTTAAGAGCATTTAGAGCACTGGATTAATAGCTGGTTTGATAGTATTTAGAACACTTGATTAATAGCTTGTTTGATAGTATTTAGAGCACTGGATTAATAGCTTGCTTGATAGTATTTAGAACACTGCATTAATAGCTGATTTGATAGCCTTTAGAGCACTGAATTAATAGCTTGTTTGATAGTATTTAGAACACTGCATTAATAGCTGGCTTGATAGCATTTAGAGCACTGGATTATCAGCTTGTTTGATAGCATTTGGAGCACTGGATTAATAGCTGGTTTGATAGCATTTAGAGCACTGGATTAATAGCTGGTTTGATAGCATTTAGAGCACTGGATTATTAGATTGTTTAATAGCATTTAGAGCACTGGATTATTAGCGTGTTCGATAGTATTTAGAGCACTAGATTAATAGCTGGTTTTGATAGCATTTAGAGCACTGGATTATTAGCTTGTTTGATAGTATTTAGAGCACTGGATTAATAGATTGTTTGATAGCATTTAGAGCACTGGATTAATAGCTTGTTCGATAGTATTTAGAGCACTAGATTACTAGACAGGGGCGGACATAAGGATTCTGTAGGGGGGGGGGTAAATATTTTGAATTTGGCGCGCGAAGCTTGCCGAATTTTTTTTTACTCCCCCCTAGAAATTTTTTGACCCCCCTAGAAAAATATCATGATGTATATCAAATTATTGGTTTTAATTGGGTTTGATTTGCATTTTCCACTCATTTCTGGGATTTACAAACTCAATCTAATAAAGGCTTCATTATATACCTTTCAGCTTTCACCTTGTTTTATACCCTTCATTATAGTCATTCATTTTTAGCATTTAGAGCACTGGATTATTAGCTTGTTTGATAGTATTTAGAGCACTAGATTAATAACTGGTTTGATAGCATTTAGAGCACTAGATTAATAGCTGGTTTGATAGCATTTAGAGCACTAGATTACTAGATTAATAGCTGGTTTGATAGCATTTAGAGCACTGGATTATTAGCTTGTTTGATAGCATTTAGAGCACTGAATTAATAGCCGGTTTGATACCATTTAGAACACTGGATTAATAGATGGTTTGATAGCATGGTTGACTTTGATAGCGGACGGGTTGTACCTGGATAGATACGTTTTGAGAACTTGTTATGGAGTAGGGGATGTATTACACGGGCAACACCGGATACTTTTACTTGAATTGTCATGAAATATTGTTCATACATCTAATGATTTATGAACGGATAAAGTATAGGCCTAAGGCCTTAATGAGCTACAATTATAAAATTGTGGTATACATTTCTAATGAGTTTTATATACATATATTTTGCAACTAACTGCCAAGGGCTTCACACAAAACTAAAGTTTCTTTTCCTAACAATATTTCAAAACTTGTTTATGGTTTATTTTATTTTTTTACTTTATTCAGTCTTTAATGGTGAAAGCAAATAGTTTTACTAAAGAAGCGTAAAAGTCACCGATCATGTGAACTGGTTTGTGCACATTGGCCAAATACTGTATCTAATATTCATTTGAATATTGTCGTCTTCCTATTCCACATTTTTCTGGTTTCTGCTGTAATTGATTATCTACAGTACTAGTTTATTCCTATTCTAAAGTGGATTGGAGGATTAGAGAATTTCCTGAAAATATTCTTATTAAAATCACGAAACCTCGACATTGGTTTAATTGTCTACTGTAGGTGTTGTTGTACATTATACATTATACATAAACATCAACGTTTGTAAAACTAGTTTATACTTCGTGTGGGGGAAATGTAAACACTGCAGTACACAGAAAGGATTGAAGCTTTCTATTTAAAAAAGTCTTGGTAATAACAGAATTTTAGGTAAAAATTAAAAACGTGAATCAATAAATTAATCGAAAATAAAAATAAATTAAAAATTTTTGAAGGAAGACTTTTTGCTATTTTCACTCTATTTGAATAATATTTAAAACTATTCATGAATTCTCTTTTGAGTATTTAAGCAAGCTTTATGTTCATATTCACTGGGCTAAGTACAGTGTAAAATGTATAATGTGTTTCAGTGCAGCAGTGAAAATGTTTATGAATGTTTAATGTAAACCCCCCCCCCTTCATCTCTTAACCTGAAGGGGGTTCTGCATCCCCCCCCCCCGCCTCCAGGGGTTTATGAACATTAATTAACTTTGAAATATACCTCCTCCGGTTTAAAATGCAGCAGACGCCAAATAATTTAATATCTTAAAAGTTTTCTGAAATTGCAACCTTCATTTTTACTTTTCTCTATTTAAATTCTACTACTTTTTATATAAACAGGGAGAAGTGATTAGATCCAAATATTGTATCTAATACTTGTAGATTAAAGGTGAACAAGTAAAGTGTTGAATTTTAACTAAACTAGATTTTGAAATTGGATAAATTAACCCCTCTAACCCAATTCAGACCGCATGAGAACTTAAAATGTTCATGAATGCATGCATGACGCGACCCCGACATGCAATCCTATTTTTGAACAACTCTGCACTTGCAAATATATTTATTTAGTGACAATAAAAACAGGAAAAGTTATTTTTAAAAATCCAGCGAGATAAAATTATTTATTAAACTATTGTGTACTTTATCTTCTTCCTCACTTCATCGTTAATTTCTTAATAAAACTTGCTATAAAATAATCATTGTGCTATAAAGTTAAATTAGCTGTACATTATAGCACGTGTGCTATAAAGTTTTGAGTGGTTCCCGGATTTTTCTAAAAAAAAATTAGGATATTTCCAACATATTTTTTTCAATTGAAATGAAAATAAAATTAAAATCAACTTTATATTTTTACTACTGCTTTGTTTCAAAGCTTATTTTATCTATAAGTAGCCATTGAAATAAGATAAAAAACACAAACGTTTTATAAAATTACCTATAACGATATTATTTTGGCATGACGTACTATAAAGTTTTTGGACTTAAATTAATGGAATTGAGTCTTTGCAGTCTTTTCTAGTTCTTGTATTGTTCAAACCAAATGTTGTAGACCTTAGATATTTCAAACTATGAATTATGTTAGCTTAACTTATCTAAGTTTGAAATATCAAATGTGTACAACATCAGGTCGCTAAGATATTGGAATTCGAAAATTTAAGTTTGGGCAAAAACTCAATTCCTTTTCTTAATATCTCAAGGGTTCTCGCCATTTTAGATTATATTTAATCCCTCGCTGAAGCTTGGAACAAAATTGAATATAAAAAGGCTTGAACCTTCTCGATAAAGAGAAAACTCCAGTCCAAAAACTTTATAACACTGCGAACCAAAATAACAGTGGTAGAAATAGTTAATAACAGTTAGAAGCAATGGAGAAAACAAAAGAATTGACTGAATGCAGAAAGGTTGTAGAAGGATAAACTGAATTCAGAAAGATTGCAGAAGGATAGACTGAATTCAGAAAGGTTAGAGAAGGATAGACTGAATGAAGAAAGGTTGCAGAAGGATAAACTGAATTCAGAAAGGTTGCGAAAAGTAATACTAACAGAAAGGTTGGAGAAGGCTGAAGGATAGACTGGCTGCAGAAAGGTTGCAGAAAGATAAAATTACGATAGAAAAGACTGCAGAGGTAAGAAGGACTCTAGAAGAATTGTAGTGGGATAGACGGACTGTAGAAAGGTTTTAAACGGCAAAACTGTCGAAATATTGTAGAGGGATGGACAAACTATATAACAGTTGTAGAGAGATTGACGTATTGTAGAACGGTTGTGGAGAGATGGACGGACTGTAGAACAGTTGTAGAGAAATTGACGGACTGTAGAACGGTTGTAGAGGGATGGACGGACTGTAGAACGGTTGTGGAGAGATTGGCGGACTGTAGAACAGTTGTAGAGGGATGGAAGGACTGTAGAACGGTTGTAGAGGGATGGACGGACTGTAGAACGGTTGTGGAGAGATTGACGGACTGTAGAACAGTTGTAGAGGAATGGACGGACTGTAGAACAGTTGTAGAGGGATGGACGGACTGTAGAACGGTTGTAGAGGGATGGACGGACTGTAGAACGGTTGTAGAGGGATGGACGGACTTTAGAACGATTATAGAGAGATGGAGGGAATGAAGAAAGGTTATAGAAAAGCGGACGAACTGTAGAACGATTTTAGAGGGAAACACAGACTGTAGAACAATTATAGAGGGAAACAGGGACTGTAAACCTGCGGTGGAGGGATTGACGGCCTTGATAATGATTGTAGAGGAATCACGGGTTGTAGAAGGATTGTAGAGGGATAGACATACTGTAGAACGTTTGTAGATGGATAGATTGACTTTAGATTGATTGTAGAGGGATGCACGTACTGAATAAGAATTGCAGTGGGAAACACAGACTGTAGAAGGATTGTATAAGGATAGGCAGATAGATTGTAGAAAGATTGTAAAGGGATACAAGGTTTTTAGAAGGATTATAGAGGGACGGACTGACTGGAGATTAATTGTAGGGAATAGATGGACTGTAGACTGATTGTAGAAGAATAAACGGACTGTAAAAGGCTTGTAGAGCGATGCACGGACTGTAGAACGATTGTGGAGGGATAAATGGTCGTAGAGGGATGGACGGACTGTTGAAGGATTGTAGAAAATAAACTAACTGTAGAAAGGTTGTAGATGAATAGACGGACTGTAGAACGACTGTAGAAAGGTTGCAGAGGGGTGGGCGGACTGTAGAAGGATTGTAGACGGTTAAATGGGCTGTAGAACGATTGTGGATGGAAAGACGGACTGGAGAACGATTGTAGATGGAAAGACTGACTGGAGAACGATTGTAGATGGATAGACGAACTGTAGACGGATTGTAGATGGAAAGACAGACTGTAGATGGATTGTATGGCTGTAATTGAAGAGAAACCCAACGTTTAAAAACAAGCACTGTGATATTGTCCACCTAGAGAAGCCAGACCTAGTAATCTTTACAATATATCTGCTTCAAAACCTTACAGTAATTAGATGGGTACACACTACACAGGCAGGGTTATATCTTCATAGATAGATGGATAGATTGATATATAGATAGATGTCTAATAGTTTTACAGATAATAATTGAGGAAGGCTTGAAAAATAAACAGATTTCAAATGAAGCCAAACCTTTCAAATATCTTTCTTCACATTTCATAAACTCGCATTCCCTCCAACTGTTACAATTTACCCCTGGGTTTAAATTCTTCCCCTTTCACTATTATCCCCCTTTTCCCCTTCCCCTCCCTCCTCCTTCTCACCCCCACTCCTTTTTCCCTTCCCCTCCCTTTGCAGCTTTGTCTATCCGTATTCTAACATCCTGCTTAATATAAGCTCCATAAATACCTACTGACCCTCACTGTCCCAAATATACAAAAGCTTGCCAATTAATTTGATATTATATTAATTATAGGTTTCATCAACATTTATATTTTTACTCAGCTCTCCCCCCCTGCTCCATTTCTTCCTACACGATTGTTAAGAATCAAAAGTATGAAGTAGAGTGACATTGAATCAGCTTTAACCATTCCTTCATATTAACACAACAATTCGATAACGATCATTTCCAGAGTTTTGTTTGAAGAACAATATCTATCAAGGTGCAAGTACGTCAGGGTTTCATATCCTTAACTCTAGAACCATGGTTTCCTGCTACTCGATTTACAGGGTTTCATATTCTTAACCCTGGAACCATGGGTTCCTGCTACTCCATATACAGGGTTTCATATTCTTGACCCTGGAACCATGGGTTCCTGCTACTCCATATACAGGGTTTCATATTCTTAACCTTGGAACCATTGGTTCCTGCTACTCCATATACAGGGTTTCATATTTTAAACTTGGAACCATGGGCTCCTGCTACTACATTTACAGGGTTTCATATTCTTAACCCTGGAACCATGGGTTCCTACTACTCCATATACAGGGTTTCATATTCTTAACCCTGGAACCATGGGTTTCTGCTACTCCAAATACAGGGTTTCATATTCTTAACCTTTGAACCATGGCCGGGTTCCTGCTACTCCATATGCAGGGTTTCATATTCTTAACCCTGGAACCATGGGTTCCTGCTACTCCATATACTGGGTTTCATATCCTAAACCCTGGAACCATGAGTTCCTGCTACTCCATAAACAGGGTTTTTTATTCTTAACCCTGGAACCATGGGTTCCTGGTACTCCATAAACAGGGTTTCATATTCTTCACCCTAGAACCATGAGTTTCAGACACTGGTTTCCTATTCTTAACCCTGGAACCATGAGTTCCTGCTACACCAAATACAGGGTTTCATATTTTAACCTTGGAACCATGGGTCCCTGCTACTCCATTTACAGGGTTTCATATTCTTAACCCTGGAACCATGGGTTCCTGCTACTCCATATACAGGGTTTTATATTCTTAACCCTGGAACCATGGGTTCCTGCTACTCCATATACAGGGTTTCATATTCTAAACCCTGAATCCATGGGTTTCTGCTACTCCATATACAGGGTTTCATATTCTAAACCCTGAAACCATGGGTTCCAGCTACTCCATAAACAGGGTTTCATATTCTTAACCCTGGAACCATGGGTTCCTGCTACTCCATAAACAGGGTTTCATATTCCTCACCCTAGAACCATGAGTTTCAGATACTGGTTTCATATTCTTAACCCTGGAACCATGAGTTCCTGCTACTCTATATACAGGGTTTTATATTCTTAACCCTGGAACCATGGGTTCCTGCTACTCCATATACAAGGTTTCATATTCTAAACCCTGAAACCATGGGTTCCTGCTACTCTATATACAGGGTTTCATATTCTTAACCCTGGAACCATGGGTTTCTGCTACTCCATATACAGGGTTTCATATTCTTCACCCTAGAACCATGAGTTTCAGATACTGGTTTCATATTCTTCACCCTAGAACCATGAGTTCCTGCTACTCCATGTATACTCTGATAAAAGGTTACCAACAAAGGATGATACTTTAATAATGTCCGAAGGATAAGTAAAAAATACAGTCATACTGTAAGTAACTCTGTAAGTAACTCTATATTCTCAGTCCGTCGTCAGCTTTAACAGTTGTAGAAGTGAGCACATAAATAATATTCATAAATAGACCTTTCGTCTATCTATCTATCTATCTATCTATCTATATATCTATCTATCTAAGTTACTTCTCTTCCTTTCTATTTATCTGCTCACCTATCCCTATCCTACACAAACAGTAGTCACACTAATCCATTAACAGGAAATATGTAAAGTAAATAAACCTCAACAGAGCCAAGTAAAAATAGATGAGATAGGGTTAACCATTAACCAAGGAGGCTAACAGGGATAGGATTAACCAGGGAGGATTACAGGGATAGGGTTAACCAGAGAGGATTACAGGATAGGGTAAACCAGAGAGGATTACAGGATAGGGTTAACCAGGGAGGCTTACAGGGATAGGGTTAACCAGGGAGGATTACATCAATCATGGGATCAAGATATGGATACAGTCATTTCTGCCTTGGAGACTATTGCTGAATCAGGTGGATTGAAATTTAAAAATTGGACAAAGCTTGGAGATGGAAATTCAACCAAGTACCTGGGATACACCTGGAACTCTAAAGAGGACACATTGAAACCACGGCTCTGGTTCAACATAGGTAAGATAGAGAGAGGAATGACCATTGAAGAAGATTTAACTCAAGAAAACATTGAAGAGAGAGTGATGAGATCATGCACCAAGAGAGATATTATATTGAGAGGAATCAGTTTCAGGTTTCCTTTCAATAAGACCCAGACAACAAGTTTTGTCGATGGCTAGACTTGTGAATATAATGAGCAAGTTTTCTTCATAGATGTTTATTTTCAATCTTCTCATATACACAATACACTCGTCTTCTAGAACCCTGAGAGTTCCCTCTCTCATGCTGAAGCCGATAGCCAACTCTACTCTGTTTGAGAGAGATGCCTCTATGTATGTTGGATACAGATTAGATTTTAATCAAAGGAACTCCAAAGGTTCTGTCTAGAAGTGGGTACCTGGAGACTTGAATCCAGCTAATCTTCCAAACAGAGCAAACTCAAATATAAAAGGTAATAGTTGTAAACCTTGAATAACCTTCAGATTGTATGCATAAGTGTATGCATATTTATCAAGTTATATATCTTAACTATTTTGTATATTTCAGTTATGTGAAACGAGGTTTTCTCAATAGACAACAAGGAAGCATTCGATACAGCTGTAGTACAGCTGAGAAATATGATCAAGAGGTTCTTACAGATCACATAACAAATGCAGAGATTATGGAGATCTAAATTGAAGCTAACCTCATCAGAACATCCTAGCTCAATGGACCATTTTCGACCTTAAAAGTTTAGAAAGTGAAAATTTGCCAGTGGAACTTGCTTATCTGTTTACAAAAAGAAAAAAAGAAAAAATGTGATAAGCAAAATTATCAGGCTTGTTTAAAATGGAAACAGATCAACTCTGTCCCTTGGGCAGTGTTTTGAAATTAGACATTTGATCTATTCCCATATTTTACTATATAGAATATGTACATTTTTAATTGCTGTGCGCATGCACACACATGTATATATGCCTGGATCCTGAGTATAGCTTCAGTAAGGCCCAAACCAAAAATGGACGCTGATGTAGACTTACTTTGATTTCTTTTCTTTAATAGATGACATTCATTTAAACATCCAAACTCTCTTCTACCAAGAAATACCATCTGAATAAAGAAATAAAGAAAACACAGTTTACATAGGAGAGTAATTTGAAACCGGTCATTCTAAAGAAATCAATACGATTTAAACGAATTCATCACATCTGAGAAAAATGAAATGAAAAAGAGTCACAACTAAAGTGTGGAGGTTAGTGATAGCCTGAATGCATACCAGAGCTGTATGGGTCACAGTGCTTGAGAACTACTCTGCTGATGCAGTAATAAGTGGCATGAGCAGACTAAAATCAAGATTTGGTCAGTTCAAAACTGAGTACAGTGATCTTGGAACCAACCTCATTGCAGCAGGCAGACTAGACAAGTCCCTGGATGAAGATGAAACAGAGTTTGAAGGAGGTCAAAGTTGGCCAAATCACTTTCCAGGGGTGGTTTGGAAACCTGGGGCCCCGTAAGCCTCTTGGTTCATGGAAGGAGTGGATTGCTTTGTTAAGCTAACAAAGTTACAACTGAAAATTCTCAGAGTCCAGGAGGGTCTTCACAAGCTGACCCATATGGAATGGGAAACTTTGTTCAACAGAATTTCATCAATTCTGAATGAAAGACCTCTGATCAGAATTCCTGAATGAAAGACCTCTGATCAGAATTCATGAACCAGGGGGAACACTCTGTGCCAACATGCTATTGTTTGGTCTTAATGACAATACACCAAACCAAGCAGGTCATCAAGAGACATCACTAAGCAAGAGAAGTAGAGCAATCCAGGAGAATCTAGAATTGTGGTGGAAAATCTACCATGAAAATTTTCATAAGACTGCAGCATCAATCACAAAATTGAAAATTCCAGAAGAAAATTTACAGGTAAATGATATTGTACTCTTACTGGACAGCCCAAACAAGGTTGGGTCTTACAAAACAGGTAAAATTGTTCAGGTTTACCCAGACAGCAGGGGAATGGTCAATAAAGTTAAGGTAGAGTTTAAAACCTCAGCTCAAAACCGCTTGACTCAAGTGGTTAGACAATGCCAGACTCTCTCCAGATTAACTCATCACAACATTGAGCATGACAACAATGATGATGACCAATCTGATGATGACATCTCTGATCATGATGATGATAGCAACATGCCAGGTAACAATGATCTTGTGTCCTCAAACAAATCACAGAGAGCAAAACTCCAGGTAAAATTTGTTGCTGATGGAAATCAGAAAATTGTGGACTTCAAAAATCTTGGTAAGAAAAGACATTCCTGAATTATGATGTGTATTTTGGTGTAAATGATAATTTTATAATTCTTTTGGGTTCAGGAATTTGATTTAAACAAAAAATTTATTTTTGCTATGATTTACTCAGCTGCCAGAAAGACAAAAAAACCCTGAGTCATAGAGCGAATGTGGAACAGATGTGTATTTTAATCTAGATATTTGTATTTTTGTAAACTCAACAGTTATTAAAACAATGTTCATTAGTAATAATCTCAAATAATTGGGTTCATACAACTAATATATTCTAGTTTGTTTTGTTTCTTTCATGTTTTACTGTCCTTAAGATCTAATTTAAAATAATTTTGAGAAAAACATTTTAATTTACTCTTGGGGGGAATGTTTAGCTTTGATATATTTATAAAAGATGACATTACTGTTTGTCTGTCTTACAATTCAAAGCAGGTAGTTTCCATTCAAACTCCACACCTTTCACAGGTATGTTTTCCAAGATGAATTTATCAATTTAAAAGTTATTGTATTGAGAGGAATCAGTTTCAGGTTTCCTTTCAATAGGACCCAGACAATAAGTTTTGTCGATGGGTAGACTTGTGAATATAATGAGCAAGTTTTCTTAATAGATGTTTATTTTCAATCTTCTCATTTACACGATACACTCATCTTCTAGAACCCTGAGAGTTCCCTCTCTCATGCCGAAGCCGATAGCCAACTCGACTTGGTCTGAGAGAGATGCCTCTGTGTATGTTAAAGCTTTTGCGACTATGTGATAGTACTTAACATTTAACGACTTCTTTCTGAGATCTGAAACCTTTGACATACCGTCGAGCTCACCAGACCTCTCGCAAGATCCTGGGGCTGTAAGAGTAAGACATCCTGATGCATTGGGATATGCGATTATTGAATGGCTTGTCTGTTGAGTCGCCCTAGTCATCTGTAGGGCTGGGCACGTTCCGACTTTTTTTAAATCGTTCCGTTCCGCTCTAGAACGAGGGCCTTCAGCTAAATCGTTCCGTTCTCGTTCCTCTTTTTTTTATCATTCCGTTCTCGTTCCGTTCTGTCCCGTTCCGTTCTGAGTAGAAGAACGGTCTTCCCGTTCCGTTCTGTTCTTGGCGTTCTCAGTTGAAGAACAGTTGCATCCCTCTTGTTCTGTTCTGAATTAAGAACGTTTCCATCCCCTGTTCCGTTCTTAGTAACGAACAATTACATCAAAGACAAAAGTTTTATAGAAAAGAGTTGGTTAAAAATCCCTGAGTCATAGAGCAAATGTGGAACAAATGTGTATTTAAATCTAGATATTTGTATTTTGTAAACTCATCAGTTATTAAAACAATTTTCATTAGTAATAACCTCAAATAATTGAGTTCACACAACTAGTATTCTAGTTTGTTTGTTTTTTCCTTTTGTGTTTTACTGTCCTTAAGATTTAATTTAAAATATTTTTGAGAAAAACATTTTAATTTACTCTTGGGGGGGAATGTTTAGCTTTGATATATTTATAAAAGACGACATTACTGTTTGTCTATCTTACAATACAAAGCAGGTAGTTTCCATTTAAACTCCGCACCTTTCACAGGTGTGGAGACAGTTTCCAAGATGAATTTATCAATATAAAAAGGTAATAGTTGTAAACCTTAAATAACCTTTAGATTGTATGCATAAGTGTATGCATATTTATCAAGATATATATTTTAACTATTTTGTATATTTCAGTTATGTGCTTTTAGACGAGCGTTTGTGTAAATGAGAAGAATGAAAATAAACATCTATAAAGAAAACTTGCACATTACTTTCACAAGTCTACCCATCGACAAAACTTGTTGTCTGGGTCTTATTGAAAGGAAACCTGAAACTGATTCCTCTCAATACACAGGGATAGGTTTAACCAAGGAGGATTACAGGGATAGGGTTAACCAGAGAGGATTACAGGATAGGGTTAACCAGGGAGGATTACAGGATAGGGTTAACCAGGGAGGCTTACAGGGATAGGGTTAACCAGGGAGGCTTACAGGATAGAGTTTACCAGGGAGGATTAAAGGGATAGGGTTAACCAGGGAGAATTAAAGGGATAGGGTTAACCAGAGAGAATCACAGGGATAGGGTTAATTAGGGAGGGTAGGATTACAGGTATAGGGTTAACAAGGGTGGATTACAGGGATAGGGTTAACCAGGGAGGATAACAGGATAGGGTTAACCAGGGAGGATTACAGGATAGGGTTAACCAGGGTGGATTACAGGATAGGGTTAACCAGGGAGGATTACAGGGATAGGGTTAACCAGGGAGGATAACAGGATAGGGTTAACCAGGGAGGATTACAGGATACGGTTAACCAGGGAGGATTAAAGGGACATGGTTAGCCAGGGAGGATTACAGGATAGGGTTAGTCTGGAAGGATTAAGAGGAAAGAATAGAATAACCAGGAAAGAAATAAGGGCATGAGGTTAAAGAGGATAGAAGGATAGAAAACGGAGAATAAAGACAGAGAGAATATTGGGAGAGAAGGTTGGGACGGATAGAAGGAGTAAGAAGGCTGGGACGGATAGAAGGAAGAGAAGGTTTGGACGGATAGAAGGGAGAGAAGGTTGGGACGGATAGAAGGAGAGAGAAGGCTGGGACGGATAGAAGGAGAGAAGGTTAGAACGGATAGAAGGGAGAGCATGTTGGGACGGATAGAAGGAAATATCTGGTGAAGGGTTCACGGGAACCAGGATTAACAGGAGACAACTAGAACAGTTTATATGGTTGAGAACAAAATTTATTTTAATTGCTTCCTGATCATCTGATCACCGGTAATTACTTATTCCTCTGTATAAGAAATATTCTGTAATAATCATTAACTATTGCTTAGTTCATGAAAATTCAACGTAAAATTTGCTAGGACGATCACATCAGTTTGGTTAAAGAATTAATCAAATCTTCGCTAATGTTTTCTCCTAAGAATCTGCTAATAACGAAGCCTTTTTGACACTTCTTTGAGGCTTATGTTTACATTTTTACAATCCTTCTATTATTATGATCATATACGAACATGATATAGGGTTAACCACTAAGGATTGAGCTTCAGCTTCTTTTGTAACCAGCATTTGAATATATGTTTGTATTTACTTTTTACAAACGAATTTTACAATCTATACCTGCAGTATATTTGCTGCACATCTTAGTATATGTATAAGGTGGATATTAGTTGTACATCTGTATCCAGTATAAAAGGTGGATATTAGCTGTACACCTGTATGCAGTATATAAGGTGGATATTAGCTGTATATTTGTATCCAGTATAAGTGGAATATTAGTTGTACATCTGTATCCAGTATATAAGCTGGATATTAGCTGTATATCTGTATCCAGTATAAAAGGTGGATATTAGCTGTACACCTGTATCCAGTATATATAAGGTGGATATTAACTGTACATCAGTATCCAGTATAAAGGTGGATATTAGCTGTATATTTGTATCCAGTATAAGGGGAATATTAGTTGTACATCTGTATCCAGTATATAAGGTGGATATTAGCTGTATATCTGTAACCAGTATATAAGGTGGATATTAGCTGTATATCTGTATCAAGTATAAGGGAGATATTAACTGTACATCTGTATCCAGTATATAAGGTGGACATTAGCTGTATATCTGTATCCAGGATATAAGGTCGATATTAACTATATATCTGTATCCATCCAGTATATAAGGTGGATATTAGCTGTACATCTGTATCCAGTATAAGGTGGATATTAGCTGTATATCTGTATCCAGTATACGGGGGGATATTAACTGTACATCTGTGAGAATGTATCTAGTATATAAGGTGGATATTAGCTGTACATCTGTATCCATTATAAGGTGGATATTAGCTGTATATCTGTATCCAGTATAAGGGGGATATTAACTGTACATCTGTAATAATGTATCCAGTATATAAGGTGGATATTAGCTCCCTGTAATGGTTTCCAAGTATGGTTTGATGAACATCAGAATATATTGATTAACCAGGCCTAAGGCCAAAATACAGGCAATACAGAGGCGTCAAAGCACAGGAAGTTCAGGCTAATTTCTAGGCCTTGCTGCCTGGGGTAGAGGTTGTACACCTTTGTGGGTATTTTGGGCCTTTTCTGCATTTTCTAAGATTTGTTTGAATGTTCGAAATATCATATCTTTTCATTGTCTCTCAGCTGTCCATCTAAGAAGATTATCTAATCAATTTTGGTATAACAACCTTAATTGGACACTTTTAAACCTACAAATCAAAATATCTACCGATCAACAGATAATATTGGTTCTTTGGCAGTTATTTTGTTCTTCTAAAGAACAATTTTTATATCTTAAGCGATCTGAGCTGAAAACTTAAGATTGTGATGTATTTAATCCCGATTGGTTAATTAATCTTGAGATTAATAACAAGAGGAGAACAAGCATTCTTTAATCTTGAGATTAAGGAAAAGAGAGGATCAAGCATTATTCCCGATATCCACCATTCAAAAGTTCCCAGCTCTGACATTTTATCAAGAGATTAAATTATAAATTGTTTTTAAAATCAGGAAAGAGTTGCTCTCGGAGTCAAGTAATGTCCTTTAGGAGCGATGAGCTTTTATTTATTTTTACACTAGGAAGAAGACAGAGTGTAACTTTCTTAAAATACATAAGTTAAGTTGTTAACTAATTGTACGGGGTTCTTGAATCTGGTGTTTTCAGAATAATTTCAATAAGTATGCTGTTAGTATTTAGCAGGGTTGTGAACTAAAAGTAGATTAAAAATAAAAAAATTCATAGCTTACTATTTAATATTTGAAAAAGAAAATTTCATTTAAACTCAAAATAGAAGAACTTAATTAACTTCATAAAAGCAAATTTTATCAACATCCACTGTTACAAAACAGAATTCATTTACACGGAAATAGAACATTGAAAGAGCAATATGGCAGACATTGCATGCATACATACACCCTTACCTGCATAGTGCATATATACTTAAATCGCTGCTTTATATGATTAATGGATTAACAAATAATAATTTTTCAACATTTTGTCTTTTTGGTGCTTGTCTGTTTGTGAGTGAATTATATAGGTTTTGTGGCGGAAGTGTGAAGATACAAACCACTAATATATGATTTATACCTTCAATATATGATATCCATTTTCATAGGTTAGACCATAGGTCACCCTACATTAATCATGTAGATAGATAGATAGATAGATTGATACTAGATAGATAGATAGATTGATAGATAGATAGACAGACAGATAGATAGATAGATAGATATCATCCGCTTGTATCATCCTTTTCATTAAAACCATTGACACAAAGATCCCTAAATCATAAAATCCCTACAAAGACAAATTGCAATCATATCTTGAATGTGCAAGTATTATTCGAATTTTGATAATCATTAATTCTGCTTTTTTTCGAAAATTATATCGAGATAATTTATTTTTTGTCGACATGAAACAAATATCAAAATAAGTTTAAATTTTGTCAATGATTAAGTACAGACATCTGTTACATAGCTTAAATCATCCCAGTGTAAATAATTAAAATGATTGCGCTCCAATTTTAGGTTCTGCATGAAAACTGAGTTCTGTAAGATATATGCATATCAAGCATGACTTGTCTATCAAACTACCAAATTAAACTTGATAAAGGATGATTCATTCACATTTTCAATTCTACCCTAACACCTTCTCCCAAGGATGAATAGATAGACAAGAAGAAAGATCGTAAGATAGAAAGATAGAAAGATATGAAGGTAGGAAGGTAATAGAAAGATAGAAAGATAGAAAGATAGAAAGATAGAAAGATATAATGATAGAAAGATAGAAAGATAGAAAGATAATAGAAAGATGAAAAAGATAGAAAGATAGAAAGAAAGATTGACAGAGATAGATAGATAGAAATTTAGTGTATAGAATCTAGGTTTCATTAAGTTGGATTAGGTATGCATTCTTGTTATAAGATGAAAACAGTTTGGTTTCCTGCGGGAGAAATAAACCGTCCTAGGCAGTTTATTGGCACAGTGATCTATACAGTTTATTGGCACAGTGATCTGTACAGTTTATTGGCACAGTGATCTGTACAGTTTATTGGCACAGTGATCTATACAGATTGGGAAATTATACATTGCCATTTAAAATCGGGCCAACGGTAAAGTGTTCCAAGCCTTTTGCTTTTGGTGTAAACATACAAAACCACCTGAACTTTTTGTATCCCTGGCTAAAAAGATTTCAAATCTGCATTTCTATAGAATAACCAGTGTACAGTTTAGCTCACAGTGATGTGATGATGGTCAGATACAAGTTATACAGTGATACGGTCAATTACACAGATACTTGGACAGATACAGCTAGATTTGTTACAGCTTCATATAACAGAACTATTTCACGTGGACCAACGAAGGGGGTAGGAAGGGGGGGGGGATGGTATCTTTATTGGAAAACAAAACGTAGAATGAAACATAGCTAGTTTTATTTTATGGTTTTGTTTCTTAATCTTATATAAAACTCACAACGTTTTGGTAAAGGTTATCATCATTTTATGAAAGCTGCGGCGTATATGTTTGTCACACTCTTGTATATATATTGTGCATCCTAAATAGTGAGTCCTTATAGCGCCTACCCAATATTGTGTCCTCAATAGTACGTTCACTCCTGCATGTGCAATGTGCATCCTCGATGTTCGTCCTAAATTTGCGTCCACTATCTGCATCCTCGATGTTTGTCCTAAATTTGTGTCCTCTACGTGCATCCTTATAATGTTCGTCCTCGATCGTAGAGATTCCTAATATAATAAAATGTAATTAATTTACTTGCTCGAAGACATTAAAAATTGCTATTCTGTTATTTTTATTTTTCTAAAAAGTCTGTGTTTTAAATCCTCCTTGACCAACCCGTAATTGAATCTCCTTATAAAGTTTGTACAATATATTTAGCATAAATGTACTTTTCTCGATACAAGGTTTAGAGGTTTAATGCAGAAATAATCATAGTCTTGGATACTCTTATAAAATTTACATAACAATGGTTTATACTGTGTAAAGTTCTTAGATATAAACATTACTGTTCAAAAGAATCATTAATTTACTTTTACAAACTCCGGGTTAATTTTCAACCAAGAGGAGAAAGAAAACCTGAAATCCTAACCGACTGTTGAACCTGAAGTAAAGGTAAACTCTATAGATGTCTAAAAGTCTACATTTTACTTAATATATTTGGAAAACAGGGTTATTAGCAACCATTAACTCTTTCATTGCTTAGCACACCCTGTCAACATTTCTATTTCATGGAGGTTCAAAGGGTTCAGTTAAAAAAAAATGTTTAGCAAATTTTTAAAACAAATTTATAGTTCTGAAAGTCACACTTAATTATTGAGTCTGTTCCATCTCTTCTAACTTCTACCAGGGCATGGTTCTGTATTCAAAAACATTTTTTGTATCCACTAAACGTCAAAACGGCTGAACCGATCGGTCCCAATTTTTTTTGGATAGCGTCACATTTTCTAAAACTTTTAACTTTTGTAATCCATCATTGAAAATAAAAAAAATGGGAAAGATAAGAGACATGAATCTTTGCCACAAAATCTGATCTTTTTAGTCCCTATATCTTTGCAACCCAACGTCATATAAATTACAGGTTCAATCAATCAGGTTGCAAAGTTATAGTTTATATTTACGCAATGTACGAAGATTACATGCTACATTGGGGTTACATGTGAGGTTACAAAAACGAGGGTGCGAAGCGCACTGGAAGCCAATAGTATTTTACCCTCTCCATCTATACCTAACAAAAAGTTGTGTAAGAGTCAAAACTCTCAAATCTCAAATACTTGCCGACCCTATTTCTTTGGATATGTTTCTGCCAATTTCCCCCACATCTCCCCAGCCCTCTCCTTTCCGTCTTTTGGGCAGTTTTTACAGGCTCTCATTTTACACCGGTTAAATAGTATAAAGACCCATTAAGTGGAACCTTTTAGAATACAATGGAAGGGGGAGAGAGGGGGGAGCGTTTCGAATCAGCAGAACGTTTTTACCGAATACCTTGTAAATCGATTTTAAAACATATCGACTTTAAAATTTCATACCAGGCGTTCAATCCTTTTAGACCTGACCCAAGGTGTGTTACATATGGTCTGATTTGTCGAAATATGTTTTTCTAGTATTTATAAATAAGTTTTAGTGTTTTACAAATAAATGTTCATATCTAGTCGATATTTTTGGTCAATATTGGGAAAGATACTAGCTTTGATAGTAATTTCGTATGTCATGACGGAATTGTTATTTTGGAATATATTTTGGAATATATTTTGGAATATATTTCTCCGAAAATTAAGTTAGTAAAAAAATAATTACTTTTGGTCCAAAAATCGTTCTCTAGGAATATACCATATTTTTTTCTGAGCTTTTTATTGCCCCTAACCTATATAATCTGCACTTTACAGTTCATATTATACACATAGATCCAGACTGCTAAGAAAAGTAGCATCAACTTACAAGACTGGGTAAACTTTAAAGCGTTGCGATGCCTTGGCCTTTAACTTATATTTTTTTGTAGCCCTAGGCATGTACAATTTAGAACTATAAAAATAAACAACTTGTTCTTAGCTTTAGATTGTAAAAAAGCTTTATGCAAAATCCTCATTGAATTTTTCTTGAGAGCCTGCACCTTTGGATCCCTGTGATCGAATATAGCTTATTGTTGGTAAAACAAGGTATCTAATCAGACTTGAACCTACAGTCCTATAATCATCCCATTTCTCGGTATACCGTAAAAAGATAGTGATCAAAATAATGTATTTCGATGTTTTAATCATCAACGAATTTAAACATTTTTAGGACGCAAACATAACTTGTTCTATTCAAATTTATCTGATAACAGAACTGATAACAGAACAAATTCATGTTGACAGCAAAGTAAAATTATTTCAAAATTTGGTTGTTTTTAATTATTTTAATTACCGTTTTGAGGAAAAAACAAAATTAATGTCAAAGGCAAAGGCAAAACAAGAAATGATTGTGATTGACCAGTGAATTAAAATGTACAAACTCTCGTAAAAAATTGAATATTTTTGTATTAAAAAAAACACATTTAAAAAAAATCGTTAAAATCTCATGTTTTGTTTGGTGGTGTTTAAATTACAAAACAATATGGTATATTTTGCGTGCCCTGCCCCCCCCCCCCCAACCATGGCTCCAGCTGAAGCAGGGTTAAGATACAAAGAAACTTAACTTGAGGCAAGCATACGATAAAGTGTACTAATTCAAAAGCATAAAATCGAAACGAAATATGTTCCCATTGTGTTTAGAAATTATTCAAACTGTTTTCATTTGTTTCAAATTATATACGCTGTGTAAATTCTAATTGGGTTTATTATTGCATTTGTTTTTATCCGGAAATAGACTGATTTGGTTTGATATTGAACAGAGAATTATATACGGATTTTTTTATCAAATCTAACATATAATCTCTAAAATAAAGGACTTCGCTATATGTATTTTTTTATTTATATTATGTTCGCTAGCTGGCCAAAACACTTGATCAAATTGGCTGAATTTTTTTGAGGGAACGCATTGGTACCCCGGGGGTGAAATGGGATAAAGATTTTTGGAAATTTTTGAATTTCAAACGGGAAAACGTTGGGCACTTGATTTAATTCCAAGCGCGGGTAAACGGCGGGAGTAAAAATATACACGCCGGAAACTCGAGCTAGTTTTAGATAAAAGAGAATTACTAAATAATTCCCCACGGACCAGATTTAATAAACAGCAAAAGGCGTGATTGAACAACTTTTACAGCACTGGGTGTTAAAGAGAAGTTATTCAAATTAGTTCCTGGTAATTTTTTACATACATTTTATTTAAGCGATTTTATGTTTTACTTAACTCATTTTTTCTAAATTCAAAATGTTCGGCTGATTTTTATTTTCAAATATATTTTGAGTATTTACTTAGATATGTTTGTTTGTTTTCTTAAATAGCTATCTTGCATTACGATTAATATCAAAGTAACAATTCTTGAAGCCAGAGATAAGAGAGTTACAGAGATCGATTATCAGCTAAAATATGCGATGTTTTCCACAGCATGTTCTATTCTGTACAATTACTGTACACGATCAATCAGCAAACATCTGTATTCAGGGATATTTAAGGATCCTTTAGATACGGAACACGAAATCTTCAAAAAAAGACTGAATTCATAAATGTTATGTTTCATGTTAAAAATTGGAATATTTCTTTTAAAGTTGTAAATTAAATAATATGCTACTTCATAATGCATATGGTACAGTAGGGAACCTCAGAAAAAAATTGAATATACACAAAATCTGAAAATAGATCAGGTATTTCGTTTTTTGTTTGAAAGAAAATTAGCTGAGATCCCAGACATAAATAAGTTTACATATATATATATATATATATATATATATATGTACATTTTATATATTTATAATATACCATATCTGAATCACTTTATTATTGTCTTTAGTCTTAACCAAACAAAATGACAGACGCCATAATCAAAGTGACATTTCTGACAAAAGTAAGTCACAGTAAGTGACACAATTTGCCATGAAAGGAAAAAAAATAGTGTTCAATTTTGGCAAAAAAAAATCTGTCTGGATTGCTAGTGACAAAAACTGTTTTCTAAGCAAGTTACAAAATTTGTGTTTACAGTGACACAAGTCGTTTTCAAGGAGAGTGACAAGAGCTGTAATAAAAGGATGTTACACAAGCCAAAGTGAGTGAATCGAGTTAATTCAGAGTAGTTACCATAAACCTATGAAAAGGTGCAGCACATGGCAAATTCCAAGTGACACACGTCGTGGTGAAAGTGTTTACGTTAACACACTTTAATAATCAGCACTGTGGATCTAATATTTGATTAGACGGTCAAAACTTTTAGTAAAATGAGAACTGAGTGAAACCAGTGATAATTCAGTCTCAGGGGAAAACATTTTTTTTGCAAATGTAAAAATCCCCTTCGTAATGTTTATCAAGACTTATCCGTATCAGTAGCACGCTTATTACTATTATCTGTTGGACCTGTGATATCCCGGGTTAACACCGTATTCACATTAAAATGTGTGTTGAAGTAGTGTAACCGAATGATTAACTAGAGTGTCGGGTTGATTCTAATCTGATGACCCAGTGGTAGGATAGAGTTATATAATGTTTATGCCATTATATCCACATCTGTCAAATACACAGACCAGCACAGATATGTGTCTAGGACAAATTGATGCAAATACAACAATATCTTAGGACAAAATAAATATTTAGGTTTTTTTAACTTGAAGGAACTGGACACTTAATTTCAAATAGGCATTCCATTTATAGAATAAAATAAATTGAGATAGTCGTCTTTTCCCTCGAATTGAAAAATATTATGCGTTTTTATAAAAATTTCTTGTGCGTAAGTAACTAAACTACGTTAATGTATTTGTAATGTAATTGTTTCTCCGGTAGAAGTTTAAAGGGTTGAAAAGTAAGTTAACTAACGATTTTATTCTTTGCAGCAAAACGTTTAAAAAATAAATCTCAAAATCGTCTTTGGATTCTCATTCTTTGCGTGTACCCATGTAAATCTGCCAGTTTATATTTTTGGTAAAAAGAAAAAAGGCTAGAGCTTACGCCATCAAACAAAACAAACCACAAGTTCAAATTATTCTAGAATTTTCGTGTTAAAAAATATCAATTTTGAATCATGTCGAGGAAGTTTGCCTGGCTGGAAATTTTAGTATTTTCTTGAATAAATTTAAATTTTAAAATTTTTGTGACAAATCTGTTGTTAGATTGGAAGCAGCAGGATCTTGTGGACATATAGGACCAACTTCACAGGGACATTTCCTCTACCGTCTTATACAATTAGTTTCAACCAGGGGGGTCTAGGGGATACAGGGGGATACAGGGGATACAGGGGGATACAGGGGGATACAGGGGGATACAGGAGGATACAAGGGGATACAGAGGGATACAAAGGGATACATTAAAGTTCGTTATTACAATATATATTGTACTGAATCATGTTGAATGTAGTACACTGGTGTACGTAGTACACAGACGGTAGGTGGTTAGATGTCTCAAGATAATGGGGAGAAAGTTAGGAGAATTGAATAGATTTAAAGAGAAAAAGAGATTCTATTATCCAGCTCATTTATCTTCGATTTTATCTCTGTCTTGGACTTTTTTCATTTCAAAATAAATATATACATTTATCTAGTTTTTTTAAACCAGGATCCGTAACTGCATAGATTTTAAAACAGAGTTTTCGATATAAACCCGTGATCGTTGATTTTTTTCAACTTGGAAAAAGTTAGAAATACGTCAGAAATAATGTTGTATAGTATGTACTAGGGTAGGTCTAGTGAGAGTTTAGTTAAGGATTGATGTCTGTGTATATTGTATACTGTATACTAGGTGCTCAGGTAGGCCGTCTAGTGAGAGTTTAGTTTATGATTGATATCTGTGTATACTGTATACTAGGTACTCAGGTAGGTCTAGTGAGAGTTTAGTTTAGGATTGATATCTGTGTATATTGTATACTGTATACTAGGTGCTCAGGTAGGTCTAGGGAGAGTTTAGTTTAGGATTGATATCTGTGTATATTGTATACTGTATACTAGGGAGAGTTGTATTTACTGAATATTTCTACAAAAGAAAATATGTTGAGTACTGTAAACCACACAAACTAGTAAATATTTTCATTATTAACTCATAGACCAACCTTACCCAACCCTTTCTTACACTTACCCAACCCCTTTACACTCATATATGCATTTACCCAAGCTCTAACAACACTTACCCACCCCTTTCAAACACTTACTCACCACGTTTATGACACTGATCCCAACCCCCCTTTAAAAGGACAAAAACAATTACAAAAACCTTAACAAAACTCACCTTCTTACCCACCCTCCCATCCCAACCTTCCCAACTCTGCCCGCCTTAATAACACGCAAATAACCTACCCCTACTCAGTACTCATGTTTTAAAACCTTACCCAAATTAACAAGCCCCCTACACACCTAACCCTTCTTTTCCAACCCCCATACCTCCCCTCTATACCCTTGGTCTAACCTACATTAATTCTCTCTCATACTCCTTCCTCGTAGGTTTAATAATTACTTCCTTTTGCTTCATTGTGTATACCCTATAGGGCTACTCCGTGGACATGTAAAGAATTGATGCAATTTTTTATATTATCTTACCACACACAGTCAACCCAGTTCTACCCACCACTCTAAAAAAAAGTGGTTCATGTTTCCGGTTAATTAGTGACTCAGTTATTAATTGGTGAGAAAAAAATCGAAGATATTATTGAAGTTTTCCTAGGTTTGGGTGTTTCCCCTCCTCCCCTATACTCATATTGTTTAGTGGCTTGCACTTCCACCTCTTTCCCACCTATAGAGCTGGGGAAAGCTAAATAATAACGATCGTTATTGCAATTAACAAACGTGTAGGTTGGTGTACGTTTAAAGATCATTACAACCAGAATCGTCGACAAGCGAAGAAACCATTAATAAATAAAAAAGGAAACAGTTTTTTTTGAATACAAGTAACGATTTTATTAAAAATAAGCTTCATGTTGCAGTGAATTGTCAGAGGGCTCCAGTTCAAAAAAATCGAGAACAGGGTTCAAAAGGCAAGCCGGCCTGTGTCCATTCTTAATTCCATCCCGTTTTCTTCCAGTTCATGGGGTTTCTAGCACCTCCCTATGCTGGAAACCACCAGGATACACCAGGAAACCCGCTGGGAAACATCGATTAGTTTCTACAAAATGTCAGGGTATTACCGTGTACCCGGGATAGGCTGGGGCATGGCGGGGATATCAAGATAGGACGAAGGAGGGAAACGGTGGAGAGGGGTAGGTATTGGGGTTTGAAAAATTATACAGTTACAAGATTAATTAAACTTTCAGGCTTGATTTTGAAAAGACTCAAAAATATATAGTTTTTCAAATTCCACTTGTCAAAGATTGTAAGTTCTAATTTCTGAAAAAAATTAAACAATTATAAAGAAAAAGGACCTGATTAATCCCCTCATACTTTTTCTAATCCTTTTATCATGTGGAACCTGATTAATCCCCTCATACTTTTCCCAATCCTTTTATCATGTGCAATGCAACCTGATTAATCCCCTCATACTTTTATCCTGTGAAACCTGATTAATCCCCTCATACTTTTTCCAATCCTTTAATCCTGTGCAACCTGATTAATCCCCTCATACTTTTATCCTGTGCAACCTGATTAATCCCCTCTATACTTTTTCCAATACTTTTATCATGTGCAGTGCAACCTGATTAATCCCCTCATACTTTTATCATGTGCAACCTCATTAATCCCCTCATACTTTTATCATGTGCAATGCAACCTGATTAATCCCCTCATACTTTTATCCTGTGCAACCTGATTAATCCCATCATACTTTTATCATGTGCAACCTCATTAATCCCCTCATACTTTTATCATGTGCAACCGCATTAATCCCCTCATACTTTTATCATGTGCAACCTGATTAATCCCCTCATACTTTTATTATGTGCAACCTGATTAATCCCACATACTTTTTCATGTTCAACCTGATTAATCCCCTCATACTTTTTCCAATCCTTTTATCCTGTGCAACCTGATTAATCTCCTCATACTTTTCCCAATCCTTTTATCATGTTCAACCTGATTAATCCCCACATACTTTTATCATGTGCAACCTGATTCATCCCCTCATACTTTTATCATGTGCAACCTGATTAATCCCCTCATACTTTTATCATGTGCAACCTGATTCATCCCCTCATACTTTTATCATGTGCAACCTAATTCATCCCCTCATACTTTTTCCAATCCTTTTATCAGGGTGCAACCTGATATCCTAGACTTTTGACATCCTGCTAGATCAAATAGTTAACGTTTTATAGATCGAAATTTTACACTATCCGATTGCAAAGATAAAGGGCTTAGTGCTTGGGGTGAGTAATCAATTCAATAACATATGCTTTACAATAAAAATTGCAATAAAAGTTCTAAATTTAGTTCTAAATATAATTCCCCTTCTCCTTTACTTGTATTTATTATTATTATATGAATGTGAAACACCTGTTTCAGTCAGGATTTGAAGATATAATTTATCTAACTAGTCGTGTTTATACATTCGCAAACTTAATCCATAAATCCCTAGCTCATCCCATCCAGCACACCTTCATCCCATCCAGCCCACCCTTTATCCCATGCAACACGCCTTCATCCCATCCAGCACACACCTTCATCCCAACCAGCACACCTTCATCCCATCCTGCACACCTTCACCCCATCAAAACCACCCTTCATCCCATCCAACACGCCTTCATCCCATCCAGCCCACCCTTCATCCCATCCAACACACCCTTTATCCCGTCCAGCACACCCTTCATCCCATCCAGCCCACCCTTCATCCCATCCAACACACCCTTCATCCCGTCCAGCCCACCCTTCATCCCATCCAGCACACCTTTCATCCCATCCAGCACACCTTTCATCCCATCCAAAATACCCTTTATCCAATCTAGCACACCCCTCATCCCATCCAGCACACCTTTATCCCATTCAATACACATCTTCAACATAATCCAAGTATTTACACACTTTACACTGATCCTACTTTATCCTTTACAGTTTCAACATCGCACAGGTGTGCAATGTTTTATGCAGAGAATTTGCAAAATAAAATATTTGCAATATTGAGCTTTGATGTCAACATCTGCCTCATGATGTTTCCGACTAATTCAAGATAAAACGTAAGAACTTATAATCCAGTTTTTAAAGAGGGATTTGATCGGAGTACTTACATAAAGGGATTGTTCACCTAGCTTATAATCCAGTTTTTAAAGAGGGATTTGATTGGAGCAGTTACATAAAGGGATTGTTCATCTAGCTTATAATCCAGTTTTTAAAGAGGGATTTGATTGGAGTACTTACATAAAGGGATTGTTCACCTAGCTTTATTAAAGTTATTTTCTGCCTTGATAAACAGTTTTTGACTAACAATTATGAATTACAGGCAAAAAACACGATCATCAACACGACAAAAAATATTCATAATTTTGATCCTGGCAGTATGAAAATGGGATAGATTTAACTATAATGTTCTCTTTCACGTTTCATCCAGACGCAATCCTTGGTGCGGCAAACCAGACAAAAAAACATAAAGGTTTTAATGTTAAGATGTACAGGGTGTCCCACGAAACATGACAGTTGGTGAATAGTTTAGAATGTCTTTTTCCGTTATTTGTCAAGTTGTTTGATACCAAAGATCAATAAAAATATTATATTGGAGTCATGTTATATTAAAATTGATTTCAAAGTAAAATATAATTCAGAAAAGGATTTGTTTAACCAAAAATAACTAATTATTAAATGTCATGTTTCGTGGGACACCCTGTATATACTGTTATACACTATAAACTGTTATTTTTTGAGATTTCATTGTTTTCTAATTTTGAAGGAAAGTAAATTTAACTTATCAGTTAAAAAACAATTATTAAAAGAAGGCAATCTTAGTTATTTGTTTATATGTATAATGTTAAAGAATATTTCTCAAACTTATGATCATAAATTCAAACTTTTTTTTAGCTAAAAGTTTGAAAGGTTGCCAGTTTTCCTAAAATTCAGCGCATGAACGTGACTTGGCGTCAGTCCACGATATTAGACTAATCATCAAATGTTTTTACCCTTTTCTCCAGATTAATACGTGGGGGGGGGGGGCTAGGGGGACTCATCCGAGGAGATCAAGTCTCATTTGGTGAGAACAAAACTCATCCGGTGACTACAAAACTCATTCGGGAAGAACAAAACTTATCCATGGAAAAAAACTCATCCGGTGAGAACAAAAATTACCCGGTGAAAACAAAACTCATCCGGGAAGAACAAAACTTATCCGGGCAGAACGAAACTCAACCTCATCCGGGAAGAACAAAAGTTATCCATGGAGAACAAATCATTATAGGAGAATAAAATTCATCCTGGGAGAACAAAAACGCTCCGGGGAGAACCAAAAACCGCAGAAAGCAAAAAACCATCCGGGGAAAACGAAAATCTTCTGGATAAAATAAAAAAACAAGAGGAGGGCGTCACAAATCGGTGTTTATATATATAGGGAATTCTAATAAAGAGCGATAAAGGTTTATGCATCAAAAATTCTCACGTTTAAGTCCCAGTATATTATCTTTTATTCTTAAAGAGAGAATCTTTCTTTTTCATAATTGTGAAAGTTTTACAAAGGGACTTAATTTGAGCATTTTAAATTTCCAAATCCTAATAATGCTTTTTTGGACACCCTGTATGTCAGGTGTATAGAAAACCTAGTCTAATTTTCCCCTCTAATTTTAAACAATTTATGCCAAGCATTGTTTCTGAATATTTTATGCATAAACTTTGGGGTGGGTGGAGGGGAGATGTGGTAGGGTTTAATTTGGTAGGGGACTAAGTAAACAATGGAATCAACTAGAACCTTTTTTTATCAAATAAAATAAATGCATAAAAGATGATTGAAGAAAAATCTTGTTATTTAAATAATGAATTAATAAAAATATGCGGAGGAATGAATTGATGATGATTTCATAAATTAACGAATTGATAAAGTTGTATATTGGTTGAAGGATGAATTGATGAATAGTTGATGAAGTTGTATATTGGTTGAAGGATGAATGAATTGATGAATACTTGATGAAGTTGTATGCCTAAATTAGGCATATTGTCCTTGTATCCATATATCCTTCTATGTTTCCTGACAAGTACTATTCTTATAGAAGTACTTCAAGTATTCAACACTCACTTCATGCATACTAGTTTATTCAAGTTTATACTTTCCAAATACAAAGCAGACACCTATGATATGATCTCAAATGCATGAAAGGAGAATGTTATTGACTAGGCAACAGTCTACAAGTCAGTCAAAAGAGTGTTGGCAGATATAGGACATGTCTGAGCAGGACAAACGCACGAAGATCCCAGAAAAAGTCGATAAAGTTGAAAATTTATCAAACCAAATTTTCTAGCAGTGATATCTAGACAACTCTGAAAGTGTCTCATCAATGTTTTATACAGTGTCGCAACGCCTTGGCCTTGGTTTTTCCTCACAAACTCGATTATACATTTTTGAAGCACTAGACATATACATTTTTAAAATGCAATGCGCTTGTTTCTAACTTAAGTTTCAAAAGAGTAATTGGAAAAATACTTTTTGAGGCTTCTTGGATATAATTTTGATGAGTTTGACATCTGCTATGATGCTGCATATAAAGTTGTCATAGGAAAAAAATCTAAGGAATTGATTCTCTGCTACAAACTCAAATTTGGTAGTCCCTATTTCTTAGCAACCTGATGATATAAACCTTTGATATTTCAAACTTAGATTATTTGATCTAACAAACTTCATCATTTTAAAAATATATGGTCATACGACATTGGGTTGCAAATATATAAGGGTAAGAAAATCAGAGTTTGTGGCAAAGACTTAATTCCTTTGTTTGCTATTCCTAGATAACAACTATTAAAACCCTCAAGGACCCTTTCTACAATAAAGCCTTATCCTCATTCGACTTTCTGAGGTTATAGAACCTCTAGAACACTCATTAATGGATAACGTTAGAGTCCACACATGAGATAATTAGGGTGTGACAAGGAATAGAAAGATCTCCATCGTCTGATGAACAAAAGAAGTTCGTAAAACTTCTTGAATACCTCGTATATGTACTAAATATACTCGAATACCTCGTATATGTACTAAATATACTCGAATACCTCGTATATGTACTAAATATACTCTAATGGTGGTAGATGGTATAAGGTAAGGGAGTATATAGGGCCGTATACTCTTCATATATACCAGGTACAGGGGAGTAGGAAGTACTCTTCATATATACCAGGTACAAGGGAGTAGGAAGTACTCTTCATATATACCAGGTACAAGGGAGTAGGAAGTACTCTTCATATATACCAGGTACAAGGGAGTAGGAAGTACTCTTCATATATACCAGGTACAAGGGAGTAGGAAGTACTCTTCATATATACCAGGTACAAGGGAGTAGGAAGTACTCTTCATATATACCAGGTACAAGGGAGTAGGAAGTAATCTTCATTATAGTATGAGTACCCAACCACTCCCCCTTACTCCTAGACTCCCGTTCCCCTTCTCCAGATTCGATCCATGCATAAGAACACAAAACCATAGCCCTTCCCCGGCATTACGACCCCCCCCTCCCCCCAGTAATCATGTCGGATTTAGTCATGAATGAGTTTTTGCAACTGATGATTGATACTGTGAGAAAAATGAACCGATTAGGCAGAGATAGATAGATAATTTGGTTGATAGATAGATAAAGGAGATACGGATTAAAACATTATTTGACATGTTTTCAACGTGTCGACAGGCTGAGAGTGGACAATAAGGACAATAATAATCAGGAACCTTGGGGGCGTACAGGAGCAAGGGGAGGACAATTGATCCAGAACATAAAAACTAAAACAATATATTTTAGATAAAAAATGAGGCAATAAAGTTATCCCACATATCACTGAAAAATCCGGTTCAATTTGAAGTACCGGATTGACTTTTAGGCTGCTAGAGCGACTGTTTTTACCAGAGATGAATCATCCTTTTCTAATAAGCTGTGAGGAATGTGAGTGGGAAGAGCGTAAAACAAAATGCATATGAAAATATTACTCTAAATAATTGCACATTTATCTTGAATGGATAGTTATCAACTGAGAATATATACTGCACGCAATTTTAGTTAGTATGCTAATGATTAACATTTCTTAACTACAACAAAGACAGATAGATAGATAGATAGATAGATAGATAGGAGAATATGTTCTATCTTTCTATGTTTATGTACAACCGTGTTGAAAAATGTCCAAAATTGTATTATATTTGTTACCTATTCACTGTCAAACCGTTACACTTAAAGAATTGTAACAAAGATTAAAAAAATGAAATTTGCCCCCTAGGTAACATAGGATACGTAACATATCCCCTAGAATAAAGATTTCGATCTGAAAAAGGTCGTTTTTTCAATCCACATTGGATTAAACTTACAATATCCATTTTGATATCCATCTTTGAAGTTTAGCCAACCGGTCATTATCGAAATTTGAAAATAGTATGAACAAAATTTACAAAATGAAATAAACTCATTAGTATATTATAAACAACTATAATTCCGATAAAGGATTGGTTCTTAAAAATAGTTTTAGTATTCTAGTATTTTGTAGATTATATTAAAATGTTTTAACATTTATCAATTGAAAAGATCAATACATTTTTTATGAATAATGAAAAAATCAATAAATATTTTTGTTTTGGACATAAAATCCAAATATTGATGCGATTCAAACATCTTCTTTTATGATAACATATTTTTTATTGTTTGAGTTTCAGATTTAGGTTGTGTTTGTTTAAACCTGTTAATATTAGCTGAGAAACCACAACTATAACGAAAACAAATACTTCTCCTGACACTGTAGACACACTCACGCTACAACATGTAAACTTCCAACATTTTGGTCGAAACACACTACAAACCAAGATGTGCACAAAATTTAAAAATCAAGCAGTATTTTACCAATTACTCCCTTGAAACTTAAGTTAGAAACAAGCGCTTTGCGAAATGTCTATGTCTAGGGCTACAAAAAAGTATAAGTGTGTTGGTGAGGTAAAACCAGAGCCAAGACATTGCGACACTTTAAAGTCGAGGCTGATTTAAATATTGATGATTTTATTTTCAGAGTTCTATATATCTCAGTGAATATCGAACTTACTTAGATTTCCATTACATTCTGTTCATCTTTAAAAAAAAAGGTTTGTAATTTCGGCTTCGGTAGTTCGATTTTAGGGCCCACACAAAACTTGGACAATCAAACATGTGTATGGCCGGTACTAAACCTTTTATAAATACTATTATTAATTTTTTATTAATCCAAAATGCTTCTTTTATTCCCCAGCAATTTCACTTCGTGCAAAATTGAACAAAAAAAAATACATAATAGTTTTCAATGATTTTCTTGTTTTTGTAAAAAAAAAAAACAATTCGAAAGAGATATTATCATCCTTTTCGAACAAGAGATAACCTCCCCCCCCCCCTCTCTGAAAAGAAAGCCTTTTATGACGATTTTTGGAAACAAACATACATGGTAAATGGATGTTGGAATACGTTTTTTCCAAAACGTGACGGTTTGATGAAATTGGACCCAAACTATTGGGTTTTGCGTGCAGTGTTGAGAAGTGGAAACGGTGACTTCTGAAAAGTGTGATGGGTTCTAGTGGCACGATCACGGTAAACAGTCAATCCTATCCCACGCTTCATTCTTAAATTTCTAGAATGGATTATTTGAATATAAAACTACTGCGGACAGTAAATATTTGTACAAACTATCAGTCTATACAGTCTATTGTACACCTTACAGTATACATTACACTGCACTGTAGAAAATTGTCCCCTGACTACATTGCAAAAAAACGCTATCGCATTTTACGGGAAATTACAATTAGCTATTTCACACTCTTTGGCGATAAAAATATTAAATATAACTACTGTTGATCAATCGAAAAATGTGTTCGTTGAAGTAAACAACATTTAATATAAAGGAAGCAGCTATTATTATACCGCACAGAGTGTGCGATATATCTAACTGATTATACCGCACAGAGTGTGCGATATATCTAACTGTAATTTTTTCTTTGAATGTTTTAGACATAACATTGGAGCAATATCGTTATTTTTTGCAGTGTACTAACCTATTTGTGTAAACTACCTTGATTATCAAATAAACTCGTTGAATAAAATGCTTCTGACTGTCAAAAAAAAACTATCTTTAAAAATTATTTCTGACCGTGAATTAAACTTTCTGTACACAAATACCATTTCTTTAAGCTATTCATGATTATAAGATATACTTAATATAGTTAATTATAGTTAAACTAAATACCTTTGAATACCTTTTACAGTTGAATTAACAACCATCTGCATATTACATAATGCACATTGTTATTATAAAAGTATATCTTACCACTGCCAGTCAAATGAAGCATTTGCATTCTACCACTGAAAGTAAAAACCAAACATCCGTGTAGATAGTAAACCATTATTAATTTGACACTCAACATCTAAAAAATATAATAATTTGACTCAAGATTTAAGACTGCAAAGGAAGTTCAATGTGTTTACACTGTATAGTGATGAGCAGGATGTATAGGGTGGGAAGAAATGGAGGGAGGGTGATGGAGGGGGGGAGTAGGAAGGGGGAGGGGTGAATGCGGGAGGCCTACGAAAGATGAGAAAGGGTTATTTTGAAAATATTCTAAATTATACAAACATGAAGAATAAATACTCCTTAAATGGCAGAAGCGACCGAACCGTGTTTACTTTAATGATTTCCCATCATATTTATGAAAACATTGGTTGTGTGGTCCCCCCCCCCCTCACCTTATATTGACTTAGCTTGTTTATTTAAAGTAATTCAAGTATTTGAGAACCCAGTCTGAAGACTACTTAGTATTTAGCATGGTTCGTCTATTGGACTTCTTATTTGCTTAAAATTTATTGTTTTGTGATGATTTTTATTCGTTTGATTTCATTTTTGCATCTCATTTGCAAATTTGCAACCATTCTGCACCTTTTCTGTCCACTTTTCTAGAACTCATTTTAATTTAAAATGATCTAACTTTGTGTCTTCTAGATCTTCCACTTTTACGCCCAAAAGATAAATTAAAGGGACTGTGACGTAATTTAAAGTGAGCCTCCATTTGTTTAGATGATTATCTCTGCATCAGTCCCTTTAAGATTAACTAGGTTACAGTTTACGATTTAATAATGTATTTTTCTTATCAATAGCTCTCCAGAGACCAAACTAGGATTTGTTTAAAAATATGCATCATCCGAACTAAACAGAATATTCTTTGATTAAATATGCCATGTAAATATCACAGAGTTACAAACAGGGTTTACAAAGGAATTGAGTTTTTGCCACAAAATCAAATGTTCTAATATTTATATCTTAGCAACCTTATGGTGTTAATCTTTGATATTTAAAATTTAGACTATTTGACATTTTAGAATTTAAAGTTTGAAATAACTACGGTCTACAATATCGGGTTGCAAAGATATAGGGATTAAAAAATCAGAGTTTGTGAACTCTTGGCTATTGGTTTACCTTACTAACTCATTTGTGTGATTTTTTGTAGATATAGATTAATATTTAAAACCACAATGCACTTGTTTCTCGCTTTCGTTTAAAAGAAGTAATTAGCAAAATCCTGATTTCTTGCCTCTTTGTATACTACTGAGTCCTACCATGAGGGGGTTCCATTAAATTATTTGCATTCCTCAGGTTCAGAAGTCAGTATTTTAAATATGTTCCCCCTTTTTGAATATCCTGTCGTGTGCAAGTTTTCAGCTCTTTTATGCGAATATATCTTTTCTTCCATTTATCCTGTATCTCTCCCTCTTATTTTCTGATTCCGTTGCATGATGGTAGTTTAAACTACTTTGACCTCACAATCTCAATACATATATGCACGTACATGTACATATATGCACGTACATGTACATATATGCACGTACATGTACATATATGCACGTACATGTAAATATACGCACAAACATGGATACAAAGGATGAGACTTCAGAGACGACAGTAAGGAATATATTCTGTCTGCTCCATTATACTTATGATTCCCTGCAAGTATAAACTTCTTTTTTCCTTTCCCAAATCACATATAAAGACTGTATTCCAGGCAGTAAACTTGGGATTGCCATATTTGAAATATTTTCAAGTCGTCTTTACTTTGTGAGTAACCCTGTATCTATACACAATAGTGTGTTTTCACTACACAATAAACATATGTATTTTTTTCTTCTTTTGTAACGCTATACATTTAATGTTTTTAGCGATCTTTGACATTCCAATAATTCTTGAATTTGAATATTTTCAGTTTCTTGTCTTGAAATCTACTGAGATTAACTTTATAAAGAGGTATTAAACCTTGTTTCTTCTTTTATATATATGAAGTGCTATTTTTTGTCTCATTATATTTTAAATGTTTTAAAATTTTAATTCAAATGTAAATTAAGTCCTTTCTCTAGTTTTATCTTTATGCCTGATCTCTTTAACGTCTATATCTCTTAATCTTCTATATATCTACTTCTTTATGAAGCATATCTCCGCTTTAAGGCAGATTCAAGCACTGTGTTAGTCTGATTATTCATACTGCTTGGAACCTTATCTTTCACGAGTATATACTTTATATACTTTATATGCTTGAAGAATAGCGTTAAATATTCTTCTATTCATACATACGCATTTACTGTATTTATAATCATATATGTAATGTATGAAGTTCTAGAGACTGAATAGATCGAATAGATTAAATAGATCGAATAGATCAAATAGATCGAATAGATCGAATAGATCGAATAGATCGAATAGATCGAATAGATCGAATAGATCGAATAGATCGAATACACGCACCTCTGACCCTTAAGTAAAAGTAAATTCAACCTAAAGTCTGACCGCGTCAACCTAGTTGCACCGGCTAGTCCAATTGAGTGTCTGTTTCATTTACCCAATGTCCGGAAAATACAGTACAAACTGGGACCCGGCTCGGAAATTCAAATGTACTACGGTTGCCCGTGAATAGTTCAAAAAGATCGAATATATCGAATAGATTAAAAAATAGAATAGATCGATAGATTAAAAAATAGAATAGATCGATAGATCAAAAAGATGGAAAAGATCGAATAGATCGAATATGTCGAATATATCGTATAGATCGAATAGATCGAAAAAATCGTATAGATTGAATAGATCGAATAGACTAAATAGATCGATTTACAATGTATTTTTTAAAATTCTCACCAAAAATAGTGTCGTGCAAAAAGAACGTAATTTTTACCAAACTTTCTTACCCTCCGGGGGAATATGGGGGGAGGTCAAATCCGGCCGGGAGTGCAATGGAGCTCTGTAAACGGTCGTTAATTTCGTCTTTGAGAAAGAAAAACATTGATATGTTTGGACTGGATCTCTTGAACTCAACTAATTACTTGAGGAACATAATGTTTCAATATATAGTTGCAGAAGTGCAGTCGACAGTATAGACACTTTATTCAACACCAAACTAAGGAAGGATGAGAGGGGGGCTACAAACTCGGATCCAGGGGGGGTCAAGGGGTCGACGACCCCCCTTTTGAAAAAAGGGGGGGTCAATAGTATCTTTTGACCCCCCCCCCCTTTTCTGGAGACTAACTGTAACTTTTTTCCAGCAGATACTTTAATATGCTTTAACAAAAAACTAACATGAACTATGACAGATTTAAGGATCTGGTCCTATTAGGAACATTCATAGAAACATCTTAGAAACCGTAAAACCCACAAAAGTGTTAAAAGCTTTTATAGACAAAAATACCCGTACAATTTAATTAAATATATTCAATAGGTTCAGGGTTCATTTATCTTCATTTTTAACAAAAAAATAATTATAAAATGCATAACAAAGCTGACAGGCTTTCTTTATTCTGGAAGATTAGATCTTATATCTTTATACAACTTTGCAAACTTTACTTTTAATCCTCATGTTTAGTAGTTTACATCTAGATAATTTATTTTTTAAAATTTGGGATGGGCAATATCCAGATTCATTTTACAGGAACTTCTAATGTTTTTAGACTTTTAAAAGATATTTCGACAATATGAGAAGGTTCCAACATTTTAAAACTTAATTCTGTATAGAAGTTTACCAAACATGCAAATCTGTTACATATAAAGCAAAAATGATAATTTTTGGGTTTTTAAAACGATCATTTTTAGTTCGTTTTTGCCTTATGTTTTCACCTAGGATAACAAATGTGCATGTTTGATAATAGTAAACTTCTACAGAAGACCATTTCAAACCGTTGAACCCGTAAATCTTTAAAAGTTGAAAAGTATGAAAAGTTTCTGTAAAATGAATCTAACAATTGCCCATCGCTATATTTAAACCTATAGGGTTAACCAAAAGAATAGGAGTTTAGAACAGATTTAAACTCTGCAATCTTGAAATCGCATCCTTTGGGGTAACTTGTAACTTAATTAGTCACATGAAAAAAAACACCCTGAACCTTTTGTAGTTAATACCTTAATCTTAAACAATAAACAATATGTAAAATTGTAATTAGAAATTATGTAATGCCAATGGAAATGGAAATATATTTTTTATAGAGTAATATATCTGCAAGTAAAAAAATTTTGTAAATGCAGCTCTAAGGTAGAAACATTTTTACATACTATATGAGTAATTTTCTGTTTTGAGCACGTAAAATACTCATTTTTAATGCTTATTTCTCTTAAAACATTTTCGGGGGGCTACGCCCCCATGCACCCTCGCTCGCTCACTACGTTTCGCTCGGTATTATATCTTATATTATTCAGACTTTGACTCCCCCTTTTTAAAAAGCAGGATCCGCCCCTGGGGGGCTAGTCTGGTAGACTTGTTGAAATATTCAAAATCAAGATCAAACTGAAAAATGAAATTGAAAAATTTTCTAACACCCACCGTTGCGTCAAATCTGTGTACTGCAGTGGGAGAAGACCAAAACAAAGAATTCAGGGGCAACGCATCATTTTTGAGGGAAAAGGGCCCAAGGGGTGGAATAAGAATTTATTGCTATTGTATTTTCCATATTGACCAGAAATCCAAAAATCATTCGCACTAACTTGATATATTAAGTCGTTTTTTGTTGGACTGTAATATCACATCAGAGCTATAGTCCTTTCCCTTCAATTTCTGTAAGGGCGCTGGGTTTGTTTACATTCCTCCCACAGTGTACAATTTGCGTATATCTGAGTTGAGCGTTCCTGTATATAGTTCCTTGGTTCTTGTAAAAACAGAAAAAAAATACTTGAAAAATGTGGGGAACATTTTTAATTGACCGTTTAGTAGGCATTGGCAAAGTTCATTTAACGAACGCAATATTTTAAGAATTAACGGAAAATTCCGTATAACGAACAGACAGAACATAACAAACACGGTGAATTAACGGACCTGGTTTATAACGTTCAATAAACTAACTGGTAGGGAACGGATTTATTAGCAATGCGATAGGTCGAGGCATAACAATATTAACATTGTGAGCAAATCACGTTTTCCAACAATTCAATGAGTTCAGTTTTCATAAATATTAAAAATATTTTGATGTGAGCTAATGTAAATATTATTGTTTGCTAATGTTCAGGTTTGGTTTGGTTTTGGTTTCAGCAAACTTTACTCAATGTCCAGCTGGAGACTGGAGACAGCTCAGTCTGGTCAAACTTAGTCTTGTTGGTTTAACAGTGGCAGGTTTCATCATTATCTTTATAATCCTGTTCTTGGTTCATCCATTATCTATATCCATTCTTTGTTCATCCTAATCAGTATCTTTTTCTGCCTTTTTCATCTTACTCTGGATCTTTTCCATTCTTTGTTCATCTTAATCAGTATCTTTTCTATCCTTGGTTCATCTTAATCAATATCTTTTCCATCCTTTGTTCATCTTAATCAGTATCTTATCCATACTTTGTTCATCTTAATCAGTATCTTTTCCATTCTCGGTTCATCTTAATCATTATCTTTTCAATCCTTTGTTCATTTTAATCAGTATCATATCCATCCTTGGTTCATCTTAATTAGTATATTTTCCATCCTTGGTTCATCTTAATCAATATCATATCCATACTTTGTTCATCTTAATCATTATCTTTTCCATCCTTGGTTTATCTTAATTATCTTAATCATTATCTTTGCTATTCTTTGTTTATCTTAATTTACCTTTCAAATTCACTTAAATAAATTTACATCGACAGTGTCTTTTTTAATCCCCTCAAAGTTCTGTTGATCATATTTCATATTTCTTGTTTTTCATCTGATTTTTTTATAATCTTTTTCTTTCTCTCTCTTAACTTAGACGTAGCAAATAAGATTTAGCAATTTATCGGGGCTTGAAGCAATAAAAGCAATTAACTAATTAAATCATTCAACTATTTAATTGAATTTATGGAACCTTCAATTTTCCAATTAATTAGTTTCTTGAACGGAAAAGGGCAGAACAGTAGCAGTTGTATAGTCCTCATTCTTATTAATCCATTATAGTAGTTAATCAGGGTTAACCGATCGTTTAGTTTAGTTTCTTCGAAACTGGTTTTATTACCCGGAGTGGGTTGAAACAAATCAAAGTGTAATCCTCTAAAATTTCTCTAATCTATTGTTTCTTCAATATTTTTCCCATGAAATATTTAACTTCCTTAACCGGTAGAATTCTCTACTCCTCCCACCATTTTGTTTCAGACCTCCCACTTCCTTCGTTTCTTTATTATTCTTTCCGTTTATCCTAACAATTTTTTCCTTAATAATAATTTCCCACTGAGGCTTGATTCTTCTTCTTCTTGTTTCCTTGTTTCCGCGTTGACTCCTTCATTTTAAAACAGTTCTTTCCTATCAGCTCATGTTTTCTTTCAATCTTTCCTATCAGCTCATGTTTTCTATCAATCTTTCCTATCAGCTCATGTTTTCTTTCAATCTTTCCTATCAGCTCACGTTTTCTTTCAATGTTTCCTTCAAGTTCCATTTCTCTTCTCCTTTTATGAATTACTTTTTATTCAAAATTACTGAAACTATAACTTTTAATGTATCTTCATTCAGAAAAAAGAAAATTTTGTTTTCTATTTGTGAAAAGATTAAAACTTATAATCTTTTCTATTGAATTTATAAGCTTTTCATTTTTATTCATTAACATTAAACTGTAGAGCTCAACTCTAAGCTCAACTTCTGTTTCTAAAAGCAAATAATAATATTTTTTATTCATATTTACTAATTTATTTTTGTACTTACTAACTACATACATTTTGTATTCATTCAAAACATTTTTGGTATTTCAAAATTTGAAATCTAGCTTCATAATACATATACACACGTTCTGGTATGAAGGAGAGATAGGGCAGGCATAATCTGACAATCAGCAATAAACTCGGACAATTTGCTAGATTTTCAGCTGATTCCCGCATTTTCCAGCTGATCTTTCATCTGATAATTCAGATTTTTCAATTCTCTCATTACTCTCATCTTCAACAAGTTTATACAACATTATGTAGTTAAGGATTTAATGTTGTATTGTGTATAAATGAAATTGTAAGTTTTGTTATTTTCAGATTTATTGAAAAATAAAATAAAAGTTTAAAAATACATCCATGAGGTCAGGTTCAATCTGTTTTAGTTCAAATACTGACTTATTTAAACTTCTTTTCTTTACAACCTTGTCATTAGTAGCTGTAAACCTGGAGAAACATTTACAGTGTGTTAAAGAGCCGAACATCATTATCACGCTCTTAGCCTAGAAAACAGTTAAATTTAGACCCCTGAGCCAGGAATTTAAACAGTAGAATATTGAACCCTGAGCTAGGAATTTTAAACAGTTAAAAATTGACCCCTGAGCCTGAAACTTTGAACAGTTGAATATTGACTCCTGAGCATGAAACTTTAACGTCAAATATTGACCCCGGTGTCCGAAACTTTAAACAGTTAAATATTGACCCCTGAGTCTGAAACTTTAAACAGTTGAATATAGACCACTGAGTTGAAATCTTTGAATTTATTTATATTGAACCCTTAGTTTCAAACTTTAAACAGTAGAATATTTACCCATGAGGAGCCGGGAACTTTAAACAGTTGAATATTGATCCATGAGTCTGAAACTTTGAACAGTTAAATATTGACCCCTGAGCCTAAAACTTTAAACAGTTAAATATTCACCCCTGAGTCTGAAACTTTAAACCGTCAAATATTGACCCCGGAGTTTGAAACTTTAAACAGTTAAATATTGACCCCCGATTCTAAACTTTGAACAGTTAAATATTGACCCCTGAGTCTGAAACTTTAAACAGCTGAATATTGACCTCTGATTCTGAAACTTTGAACAGTTAAATATTGACCCCTGAGCCTGAAACTTTGAACAGCTGAATATTGATCCATGAGTCTGAAAATTTAAACAGTTTAATATTAACCCCTAACCCTTAACTTTAAACAGTTTAATATTGACCCCTAAGCCTAAAACTTTAAACAGTTTAATATAAAACCTTATCTATTTTAAAAATAAATCGGAAAAAAGAATTTTAAACAGAATGAAAGAATAAATTCATATTTTTTTAACGAGTTATTTTTTCATGCTTTCAAAACGAATCCGCCGAAAAAAAAATGATAAATTGTGATTAACACACAACTTGCCTGGGCTGTTAAATCTGCGACATCATATAGTTAGGAACAATTTATAAATATAGATATACTCATCACCTTTTTATAAGATTGTGAAAATCATTATTAGGAGCATGATAACTTTGAAGTGTTGCCTTTAATCCTTTGTCCCATTACTTACTAATGACGAAAGAATTTATAGATAAATCTTATCTCTCTGAAAATGTGCACAGACCCTTTCAGCATTTTTGCAGAGATATACATCAACAATACCAGATACCATACACAATATTTAGCGGCATAAACTACCGTT
The DNA here is from genome assembly GCF_000591075.1 of Eurytemora carolleeae. Classification (NCBI taxonomy): domain Eukaryota; kingdom Metazoa; phylum Arthropoda; class Copepoda; order Calanoida; family Temoridae; genus Eurytemora; species Eurytemora carolleeae. Next base: position 48,936 of record NW_019396099.1, on the reverse strand, counting down.
TTCATTTATCTGATGTGATATCTATGTAGTGAATTCTAGTATCTTTCATTAGTTTAACCAACACTTAACAAAGCTCTAAACTTTTTCAGATTAGTATAAAATTATTCTCGCTGATTCGGCGAAACTGAAATAAAGAATCTTTGTTTGAAGATGTGTGTTTCAAGTCGAAAAATTAGATAATATGTTGGTGCAAGGGATGCAGGGCTGAGGGGAGGGGGGGGG
>NW_019396099.1:46868-48343 GCF_000591075.1 Eurytemora carolleeae | reverse complement strand
GGGGGGGGGGGGGGGGGGGGGGGAAGTATGGGTGGTATACAGGATATAATGTGCTCTTGAATAGTGTTACCAGGAGGGTATTGAAGGACTACAATGTTAGGATTTACCGTGAATTTCTTAAATGCACGAATAATTTCTAGTTAAAACAAACGCATCTTCATGGTTAGTCCAGCGTATGATAATCATTGAAAAATTCGATGAAAAATATCAAATTTTCATCTTACAATTTCGCGAAACCAAATTCAACTTAGAAGTACACAATTCTCAAAATGTTGAAAAATGATAATTTGCATCAAAAAAAATTTGTAGAATGATGTGTCTAAGCTGAATGTGGCTTATATGCTCCAAAAAATTTTGTCAGAGAAGATTTTTTTCATTTCTTCGAGTTTTGTTCTAAATGAATTGAGAGTTCGTCACATGATTTTCTAATACCTATATCTTTGCAATCCAATTTCGTAGACGTTAGATATTTCAAACTATGAATTCTGTTAGATCAAATAGCTAAGTTTGAAATATCAAGGGTTTCCACTATTAGGTTGCCAAGATATAAGGATTAGAAAATTCGAGTTTGTGGCAAAAACTCAATTCCTTTTTTCTTTTTTTCGATTGTACAATTATTAGGAACATGATAGATCATTCACATCAAATATTTACGGAAAACATACTAGATTCCTTCATCTTTTTTAAACACTCAATAGGTTTTTTCTGATTCCCCCTGTACACAAATATGTGATAACATATCATACTAACTAGACATGGAGTCTGCTTCTCATAACATATTAAAAACATAATTGAAAATCAATAAGTTGAAAGATTGGGGCAGTTAAAGAACTAAAATATTTTGATTAAATATTTGTTTATCGATTCAAGGATTAGATGATAAACTAATGACGCAATCATCGTAAGGATAGATAGATAGATAATTAAAGATTCTCGAGATTAAATAGGATTTTCCATCATTAAAATCCAAATATTTCCGCGCAAATTTTTTCTAATTTAATAATCTCATCTCAAATCGCTGTTCAATTAACTTATGTAATTAGGGTTTATTACACAGATATTTCGCATTCTCTTTTTTCACCCTTTGATTTAGCCGATTAAAATTTCAATTTCAACAATCCAACGTACAGGATTTTAGGACTGTTACTTGTTGGAAATATTTTGTGATTTTTTATTTTGCAAATAAATAACAAAAAAATATCAGCTTTTTATAGTTTCTCTTGAATCTTCTGAACATTCTCTTAAAGGAACAGTAGAAGTAGTTTTTAAAGATCTTGGTAAGGCTGATTCAGGATACCCTTTAAACCGTTATATAAACAGCAGTTAGGAAGCAAGTGTTTAATTTCTGTTTTGAAAAGGAATATATAATCTTATTCATCTTTAATCTGACAAAGGATAAAAGGGTACCGTTGTTAGTAGGGCATGCCACTCTATAAATAGACATTGCGTCTACAGTCACTTGAAATATCTCACCA